>NW_021820721.1:147845-253605 GCF_901001135.1 Rhinatrema bivittatum | reverse complement strand
CAAGATTACGGGAGAACATTTCAAGTTCTCCTTTACACGGATCAGATCAACCTAAAATCATGAAGTTTTTTGGCGCAACACCAGCTCGGGTTCCCGGAGCGATGGCCACTGTGAAGAGCCCATCCCTACTGGCTGATGAAATCTCCTTAAGCCCAGGAGCACCGGAAACACTATCTCCTCCAAGGATAGGAGCGTTGGCTCCAAGGGGATCCTTGAGCGATTTCCAAGTGACCCTGTCCGGAGTCAAATCTTGGCAGGAGTCTGCGGAGAGAGCAGTGACTCCTACGAGAGCAGTGGAGCAGATCATGGAAGAACCCTCTACGAGTGAGGGCTTTGGTGGGATCATCCTTGTGCCTGCAAGAGTGGAACAGAGACCAACCTTGCAGCAAGACAGGATAACCTCCTGGACAGCTGGAGAAGGAACAAATGTACAGGTTGCCATTTTAAAAATATCTAAACCAGACATTATTATCTTAGAAGTCCTTTGGAACGCTCTGGTTAATTTGGATTCCTCTATTTCCTCATTAGCTTCATTAGTTAAGGAAACAAACAGTGCCTTGAAACAGAATTCTGCTGAATTGCTGTTACAAGGAAACAAGATTGAAAAAATTGAATTTCAAACGGAAAAAATGGAAAAGGTTCATCATCAGCTTGTTCAATCTGAACTAGTAAATTCAAAGAAGATAGAGAACATTGAAAATAACTTACATTCACAAAACTTAAGGATAATAAATGTTCCTATTACAAAACAACTCTCTCCATTGGAATTGTTCAGGAATTATTTATCCCAGATTTTGAAGATTTCTGAAACCACTATGCCAGTGATAACTAAGGCCTATATGATATCTAAACCACAGGTGGGAGATCTTCAAGAAAATTTAGCTTCTGGAGCTTCGTTGGATTTATCAGATTTTTTTTGCAATCATCTCAAGACTTTGAAATTACATATAGAGGGACCCTCTTAGTTAAATTTGCATTTCTTATTGATAGAGATAATGACTTGTGCTTTTTTCTTTGTAATCGTTCTTTGTTGTTTTATAGATAAAAGATCTGGATTTATCCTGATTTAACAAGGGTAACTCAAATCCAAAGGAAGAATTTCTATTACTCCATTCTGAGGGGGTTATTTCTAAGGGGGGTTATTTCCAACTTCAATACTCATGTAAATGTATAGTTAGATATAGAAATAGTAATTATATATTTTCGAACCCTCTCAATTACGTACATTGTTAGACTCTCCAGAGGTTTAAACCGGTATATTAGATGGAAACTGGTGGTTTTCAATTTTTTCTTTTTGCTGTATTTCTTGATAATCTGCTTGATATTGTAACCCCCCTCTATTTCTTTTTTACTATTTGGGGTTGAATGAATATTTATATAATGTAACTTCATATGTTTCCTTTTCTCTGTAATGTGCAACCTATTTCAGATCAAGGTGTTCCTTGTGATAATTATTGAAATGCATAAAAATAAAATTTAAAAAAAAAAATGCAATATCTGTTTGATTCTAAAAATTAAATAAACCAAAATAGAATGACTTCCCAGAAAAGATGTCCATAGATTTCTCCAAATCTCCCGTCAAATTTAGTCCCAATTTTCTAGCTCTTAAATCTATTTATTCTACTGGCTTCTTAAATCAGGAAAATCAAATAAATATTAGACACTGGAAGTAGGAGGTAAAACTTCCTTAGATGACTGCAATATTTCAAGTAGAAATAGTTTAAAAATTCATCTGCAGATTGTCTATCTTTGAAAATTTAATTATTGATGCCTCTATGTGCTAGGGCAGGGGACCATAAAGCTGGCTGTGTGATGGCCCAACCACATGGTCGAAAATTAAACTAAGGTTAGCATGACATAATGAGACGGGAACCTCGAGACCTGCTGGGGAGAAGAATGAAACTGGGTGGCCTGGGCGGAGGTACATAGGTGAGGTATATGGCCTTCTGTATCTTTGCTACAGAGGACCACAACCCCCATCCCACCCGCCTGGTTGTGGGGAGATGATTTTGGGGTTCATCAAAGCTTTAATGGGTCAGTGGAAAATGTGAAACTCATCCCAGGGATGGAAGAAGGGATATAATCGGGATCTAGATAATGCACATAGAGTCCTCCCAATATGTTTAGCCCAAGCTGTTGACGAGTCTCGGTGAACAATGAATAATTTTGCAGGCTTGCCACCAGGTCTGTCTGGCAGGTGGCAACCTGCATCATAGCTGGCAGCCAGGTCTGACTGGCAGGCTACATTAAAAAGGGCTGAGTCTGTCAGGCAGGCCATGAATTTCATCATGACGGCCAGGTCTGTCTGGCAGACTGGAATCAAGGTATGCACAATTGTACTGTATGAACACATTTGCCGAACATGGGATGCATAGAAGGAATGTTAAATAAGGATATTCACTGCCGCTTTATGGCCCCCCTGCCCGAGCACATGGAGGCATCAATAATAATTAATTTTTCCAAGATAGACAATCTGTCTGCAGATGAATTTTTAAACCATATCTACTTGAAATATTGTAGGCACTTAAGGAAGCTTCCAGTGCTAAACTAACAGAAACTGCGCTGGACCTTGCCGGGAGCAGGTAAGTGCAAACCCCCATCCCATTCCCTCCGAGGCCGCTCCGAAATCGGAGCGGCCTCGGAGGGAACAGGCAGCACGCGCTGGGCTCGGCGCGCGCAGGTTGCACAAATGTGCACCCCCTTGCACGTGCCGACCCCGGATTTTATAAGATACGTGCGGCTACGCGCGTATATTATAAAATCCAGCGTACTTTTGTTCGCGCCTGGTGCGCGAACAAAAGTACGCGCTCGCGCAAAATTATAAAATCTACCCCATGGGGTTTACAACCTGGGTGCATGTATACACAAGCAAAGCTTAGAGGTAACAGTGGCGACAGGCCCCTGCTATGCTGTGTCAGCCTTGTAAGTTTTCCATCTTGATATTTTCTAAATTTTCAGCCTTCTTTCCTAAAGAAATAATTGTTCTTTTCTATAATGTTGCAAATCTTGAAGTGTAATTTAATTTTGCCTTTATTACCTCCTTTTCTTGGGTAAGAGAACTTGACTGCAAGTAATCACCTACTTTATTTACTTTCATAGCAGGTTCCAATTTTATCATTGCAGAATCCAATTTAAATATGGTATTCTACAACCTTTTTAAGTGTGATTTCTTTCGGGGTCCCTGCAGACCCAAATACTTCATACTACAGTGATGTCAGAGCTCTCGTCTTTCTTCATGATGATCCCTCCATAAAGGCCTATAGTAAAGGCTTAGTTCCAGCAGCCGCTAAATGATAAGAATCCTCAAGATTTAAAGGGGAGGCTGTCACCATGGCCCCGGGAACTGCCGAGGTTTGTGTTTCTGTCAGCATTGTGAAGTCAGCATTGACAGAAGTGATTCAAGTTTCAGTATACAGTCCGTGTTGAAGCTAGAAGCCTCTCCATTCTTCCTGCTGATTCAGCCTGGCTGTCAGCATGACAAACTATTTCATAGGGCCTGACTGTGTAGGAGCTGGATCTCTGACACTTTTGGTTTCCTCTCCCCTTTCTGCCCCTAGGGCCATGGGTTTGGTGATGGTATGTAACAAAGGAGGATCCACACAGGAAGGGTCTAACACATATTATTTTGTATTAAACACTTCAACATCAGTAGGGCAGCAGGCAGAGTCTGCTTACTCACAGTTCTGTGGTCTCATTGTTCCCCAGAAAAGAGGTGTTTTTAGTTCTCTGTGCTGCACTGCTTCAGCCCTGGGGCTGCTTGCTCAATCCAAACAATGGTGGCTGCTTCACAGCACACTGGCTGCTACATAGCTCACTGGCTGACTTATGGCGAAGTTTAGACATGGGCACTGGCAGGCATGGTCAAATACTACTGGCCCTAACTGGGTCCAGCTGCCCCTCCTGGTCCTGTTACTAGCTGGGCCTCCCCCCAGCATGGGTTTCTCTCTCTAGGTTCAGTGACCTCTCTTCTAAAGAGTCCCAAGCACCTTCCTATTGAGCTTAAGGCCCTCCTGACTCTAACTGCATTGACAGATCCTTAATGTCTCTAAATACACATGTAACCAAGAGCCATTGTTTGGTTTCTAGGTTGCCCGTGAAAGCACTAGGAAGAATAGGTTAGTGAATGGAGGGAGAACCTTCAAATTCCAGTCCCTCCCTTTGAGGGGCCTGGAAATGGCCATCCTACTGGGAAGCTTTATAACAGCTCTCTCCTGAGAGTCTGGAGGCAGCCGTGTATAATTTTTGGTGAGTAAGGAGGTGGTAGGAGCTTAACTTTTCTTGCAACTTCAGGTCCAGTTGGAGAGAACAAGCTAATCCAGCCTGGGATTCCTGACCAGAGCCAGGATAGCGTTCCTGCCAGTCTACTCCCTAGCTGGTTCAGATACTCCTCCAGATTGTTTTTGGGATTTAGAGATTTTTTTGTGGTAGGATCCTCACTGGACACCTGGGCCTTTCTTGGATTCAGGGCATGAGGAATCTTGTGGGTCAGGTGAGTAACTCCAATGTTATATTCGGTGAAGGGGAAAAGGACATTAAGTTGAGACATACAGGAGGAAGATTTTTGGCTGCCCCTTCCTACCTGCAGTGGAGCAGGGTAAGAGAACCTGTTTCCAGGGATCCCTCCCATAAGGAATCCAGAGGAGAGTAAGAGACTGAAACAAATCTAAAGAGTGGAAGAATCTGCTAACCATACTGTAAGGAATTCAGGGGACACCCATCAGGAGTCTTCAGCCTCTGAGAAGAGGAAAGAGATTACTCTCTGCGTAAAGTCAGGATTTTTGGTCAACCATGGAAGGGGCTTCCTGCCCAGGTTAAAGGTTGCCCTGCTCATTGGGACCTCCATCTCACTTATCTCAGGAAGGTGGATGGATCCCTTGCCCTTTCAAAGATTCTTGCACAGATAGAGGTGAAAACTGTGAGAGAAGAAAGACTGTGGTGTAGGAACCATATTTAATGTGCCATCTGCAACTATCTTATTCAGTATATTTAAGTTTGGACCCTAACCCAGTGCATCCAGTATCTTTATTTGGGAACACAACACTCAAGGAGAAGAGAGATTCCCCCTCTCCTAGGGATAACCAAAAGGAGGTCCCTGCACTGGGACGTGAAAGGAAACCTTTCCCCCAAGCCGAAGGATCCACATCCTGGGGAAAGGGGCAAAGAAAAGTGCTAGTCCCGGTTCCTTCCCAAAGAACTTACAAATAGGTTTATGGCCACATCCATGCAGGACACCCACACCAGGGTGGGGTTACACCCAATAAACTAAACTACAGCAACTGTAATGATAACACTCACAGTTTTATGTCTTTCTCCCTTGGCTTCTTAGGTTTTTTTGTGTGTCCTCATGAAACTCCCTGATGTCCACACCCTTCTCTTCTTCCATTGGCTATCTCCCCTGTCCTGTATCTGTATTCAGGCAGGGAGCCAGAGGGCAGATTATAGAAGCTAGGGGCTTTGCTCTCTGCTTTCAAGCAGAGGAGGATTAACATCAAAGCAGCCACAGCAGAGGCTGCAAAGTGGCAGGGGCATAATTGCTTCTGTCCAGATTTGCACATCTTCTATCAGTGAAGTCTGAATATTCCCCTTACTTTTAACCATCCTTAGGCTACACTTGCAAATACTTCCACTATTCAAATTCTGAATTACAGGAAGGTAGCCACAGTGATAAGCTATGTTGTTAAATCACAAGCTGATTATGAAAAATTGCAGGAGGACCTTACAAGACTGAAAGACTGGACATTCAAATAGCAGATGAAATTTAATGTGGACAAGTGCAAAGCGATGCACATGGGGATAAGTAACTCACACTGTAGTTACACGATATTAGGTTCTATATTAGGGGTTACTACCCAGTAAAAGGATCTGAGCATCACTGTGTGAACAATACTTTGAAATCCTCAGCTCAATGTGTGGCAGCAGTCAAAAAAGCAAACAGACTGTTAGGAATTATTAGGAAAGGAATGGAGAATAAAATGGAGTATGCGATAATTCCTCTGTATCGCTCCATGGTGAGGCCATACCTGTGTGCAGTTCAGGTTGCCGCATCTCAAAAAAGATATAGTTGCATTGCAAAAGGTACAGAAAAGGGCAACCAAAATGATAAAGAGGATGGAATGGATCCCCTATGAGGAAAGGTTAAAGAGATTAGGGCTGTTCAGGTTTGGGGAAAAGATGGTTGAGAGGGGATATGATAGAGGTCTATAAAATCATGAATGGAATAGAATGGGTAAATGTGAATCGGTTAATTACTCTTTCAAAACATACAAAGAATATGGGACACTCCAGGACACTAGTTAAGTAGCACATTCAAAACAGATTGGAGAAAATTCTTTTTCACTCAGCACACAATTAAGCTCTGGAATTCATTGGTGGAGGATGTGGTTAGGGCAGTTAGTGTAGCTGGGTTTAGAAAAGGTTTAGACAAGCTCCTGGATGAGAAGCCCATAAACTGTTATTAACTAACTAGGCCTAGGAAATAGTCAGTACTTATCACTGAGTGATAGAAGCATGTTTGTACTGTTTGGGATCTTGCCAGGAACTTGTGACCTAGATTGGCCACTGTTGTAAACAGGATATTGAGTTTAATGGACCCTTGGTCTGACCCAGTATGGCAATTCTTATGGGTTGGAATTCAGCAAATATAAACTTAAGAAGCACATACATCAACAGTTATTGGGACCAAATAAATTTAATCAGAGAGCTTCATCTGGAGCATTTTATTAGCACTCTAACATCTTGTAGTCACACGGTCTCTACCTTGAAGAACTCACAACCTGTGATTCAGAGTAGGAAAGGTATTTGATTTGCTTACAATTAAGGACTGGTTGGTGAGTGAGGGATGAAGATCAACAGCTTTGGTTTTCATGACTACCTCTCTAACAGCTCGATACAGTAACATTCAGTTGAAGTTTTCTCGTCTGTAACGAGCTCCCTGCGCACAATTCGGACGCGTAAGGCAAATCAGCGATACAGTTTCCAGTTTCGCGCGACCGTAGCGCTTCTTAAAACAGACGCGTAACCCTTCCCGCACCCGGCATGTAAATGAACGAATTAGCTGTATAATGAAGGAATTAGCTATTCCCCTCCGATACCGTAACGCGCGCTCAAGTTATCTCATTAGTAACGCACTGTTTTGCCGCGGCCGTAACGTGTTAGTTTACCGCCTCCCCCTAGTAGGAGTTAGGACTGTGAGTCTAGTAACAAATCCATCGACACCGCTTAAGACACTCAAAAACAATAAAACACAATTTAAAAAAAAAGCGATACAGAGATGATCGAGAAAATGTAATGATGTGGGACACATAAAACCTGTCAGAAGAAAAAAAAAATTTTAAATACCTGTCTGAGGGCCGCGTCAGTCCAGGCTGCCGGCGGGATCCGGGGGGCCGGTGGTCGCGTGTTAAATCTAGGCCGCGGGCGGGTGGGCGCCTGTTCCAGGCGGCGGCGGCAGCGGCGGTGGGGGGACACGCGTTAGTTCGAGACGGCCGGCGGGCGGCGGGTGGTCGCGTGTTAAATCTAGGCCGGGTCGCACAGACGCGCATTCATCCAGGCGGAGGAGCCGGCGGCGAAAGCCGCCGGCTCCTCCGCCTGGATGAATGAATGCGCGCCTGTGCGACCCCTGCGTTTCGGCGCTCAAGGCAGTCACATGCCGTGACGTCACGCCTTGAGCGCCGAAACGCAGGGGTCGCACAGGCGCGCATTCATTCACTGCCGGTGGGGGCTGCCGGAGAGGCAACCCCCACCGGCAGTGAATGAATTCATTCATCCAGGCGGAGGAGCCGGCTGCTTTCGCCACCGGCTCCTCCGCCTGGATGAATGAATGCGCGCCTGTGCGACCCCTGCGTTTCGGCGCTCAAGGCAGTCACATGCCGTGACGTCACGCCTTGAGCGCCGAAACGCAGGGGTCGCACAGGCGCGCATTCATTCACTGCCGGTGGGGGCTGCCGGAGAGGCAACCCCCACCGGCAGTGAATGAATTCATTCATCCAGGCGGAGGAGCCGGCTGCTTTCGCCACCGGCTCCTCCGCCTGGATGAATGAATGTGCGCCTGTGCGACCCCTGCGTTTCGGCGCTCAAGGCAGTCACATGCCGTGACGTCACGCCTTGAGCGCCGAAACGCAGGGGTCGCACAGGCGCGCATTCATTCACTGCCGGTGGGGGCTGCCGGAGAGGCAACCCCCACCGGCAGTGAATGAATTCATTCATCCAGGCGGAGGAGCCGGCTTTCGCCACCGGCTCCTCCGCCTGGATGAATGAATGCGCGCCTGTGCGACCCCTGCGTTTCGGCGCTCAAGGCAGTCACATGCCGTGACGTCACGCCTTGAGCGCCGAAACGCAGGGGTCGCACAGGCGCGCATTCATTCATCCAGGCGGAGGAGCCGGTGGCGAAAGCAGCCGGCTCCTCCGCCTGGATGAATGAATTCATTCACTGCCGGTGGGGGTTGCCTCTCCGGCAGCCCCCACCGGCAGTGAATGAATGAATGAATGCGCGCCTGTGCGACCCCTGCGTTTCGGCGCTCAAGGCGTGACGTCACGGCATGTGACTGCCTTGAGCGCCGAAACGCAGGGGTCGCACAGGCGCGCATTCATTCATCCAGGCGGAGGAGCCGGTGGCGAAAGCAGCCGGCTCCTCCGCCTGGATGAATGAATTCATTCACTGCAGGTGGGGGTTGCCTCTCCGGCAGCCCCCACCGGCAGTGAGTGAATGAATGAATGTGCGCCTGTGCGGACCCGGCCTAGATTTAACACGCGACCGCCCGCCGGCCGTCTCGAACTAACGCGTGTCGCTGCGCCCACCCGCCCGCCCGCGGCCTAGATTTAACACGCGACCACCGGCCCCCCGGATCCCGCCGGCCGCCTGGACCCACGCGGCCCTCCGACAGGTATTTACAAATTTTGATTTTTACACTTCCTGGTGCCTGTCATTTCAAATGTCATTTGAAATGACAGGTACCAGCGCACCCAGGTTACTGTATAGGCGCTGTATTAAGCGCCTATACAGTAAAATGGGTTAGGCGGCCATAACCCTTCCCTACCGCTTTAAAGCCGCGGCATGCATTTGCATGCGATTAGAGGAGAGTATCGGGGAGTTAGTGAAGAGAACTGTGCGTGCGGGGAGGAAGGGTGCGCCTGACACTCCCGCACTGTTTTTACCGCGGCCTTACTGGATCGAGCCGTAAGCACTGTGATAGAGTGGCAGTATTCGACTTTATGACACTATGCTTCCTTGAAAGATATGCTCCATACTTTAATGCTATATGTGACTTGGGGGTATTTTGTGTGTAATTGATTACCAGTATGCCCAGGGAAGCATTAGCTAGAAAAGGTTAGTGGATGGGGGGAGGGCCCATTTACATTCCAGTCCCTCCCTTTGAGGAGCCTGGGAATGACCATTCCCCTAGGTTGGTATATAACAGCGCTCTGCTGAAAGTCTGGAGGCAGTCGTGTATGACTTTTGGAGAGTTAGGAGGCAGTGAAGAGTTTATCTTTTTGTGCTTTTCAGGTCCCGTCAGAAGGAACAGGCTAACCCAGCCTGGCATTCCTGAGCAGGATTGGGAGGGTAGTCCTGCCAGTCTATTCCATAGCTGTTTGGGATAACCCTCCAGGTTGTTGATTTTGAGATTTTTCGTGGTAGGAGCCTCACTGGACACCTGGGCCTTTCTTGGATTCAGGGCATGGAAAACTGTGTGTCTGGGATGCCCAGGGATAGGGAAGACCTGCTCCAGAAGTGGTGGTGACCCAATGTGAGGGAACAACTTCAGTGCTATATTTGGTTAAGGGAAGAGATTATAGACATCCAGGAGAAATATTTTTGGCTGCTCCTTCCTACCTGTGGTGGAGCAGGGTAAGAAAAACCTGCATCAGGGATCCCTCCCATAAGGGATTCAGAGGAGAGTCAGAGACTGAGATAAACTAGTGTGGAAGAACTGCTAACCATGAAGACGAGAACTATAAAGATCCTAGAGGACACCAATCCAGAGTCTTCAGCCCCTGGGGAGAAAAGAGAGATTATTCTCTGTACAAGGACAGGATTTTTGGCCATCTTAAAGGTTGCCCTGCCCACTAGGGTCTTCCGCTCACCTAAACCAGGAGGATTGTAGGATCACTTGTCCATGCAAAGATTCCTGCACAGATAGAGGTAAAGACTGTAACTGAGGAAAGACTGTGGTGCTGGAAGCATATTTATTGTGCCATTTGCAATTATCTTATGCAGGAAAGTTAAGTTCGGACATTAACCTAGGGTATCCAGCATCTTTATTTGGGCACACAGCACACAGAAAGAGAAGTGACCCCTCTCCCAGAGATAACCCCTGCACTGGGACCTGAAAGAACACCTTTCTTCCCCCAGCCAACAGGATTCTCACTCTGGGGAAGGGGCATCAGAGAAGAACAAGTCAGGGTTCCTGCTCCAAAGAACTTACAAATACTTTTATGGCCCAATCCATCCAGGGCAGGCACACTGGAGTAGGGTTATATGTGAAAAAGATGGTAGTTGGAAAAAAGATTGGGAAAGAACCATACTATAGATGCTTATACTCAGGACTGGAAAAGCCTAATATATTTTTCTTACATTGAGGAAGATTTCAAGGTTTTTTTTGGGGGTTTTTTTAATGTAACAAATATGGAATGCAGTTATTCCCAGTTCATTCAAGGAAAGCAGATATTAAATGTAATCCATCTCTGATCTCATGAGCACAGCAGGATCCACATACCATTCTGAAAAGCAAATTATAATACAGAAGATATCAGTTAGAAAATCACACTGTGTACATTTTTCAGTTTAGTGCATAGTTCTTGTATCTAAATCCATTTGTAAATGCTTTAGTTTCCAAACTGAAAATAAATGTTAACAGTGGCAGTTTCTTTTAGGTCCCTTTCTCTCTCTCTTTTTTTTTTGGGGGGCATGAAGTTTTCTCCTTCTTGGGTTTCATTTCCCCCCAACCCCATTCACTGCCATTTATAATAGGGGCATCATGGGCCTCCATTTATATCGACCTTGGAATGCTTCCATTTTTAATTCCACCATCCCACTGGCCTAGCCTAGCTGGCACAGTCTCCATTCTCCTCCAGCTGTGGGCCACAGGCAACAGTTCCTGCCAAAATCTGATACAAATATTCCTTCAAGCCAACCAATGTGTTGGCGGATATGACTTCCTCCCGGGAGCTGTGAGCACAGCCTTTGCGGCATTCACAGCAGCATCCCCAGCTCCCGCTGCCTGAGGACCAGGAGTTAATTCAGAAACTGAATCAGAAATACAAGCAAGTCAGCTATGATATTGTGCCAGCCCCATTAAGGGCTAGATGTAAGGTTTTAGGTAAAAAAAAAAATTAAAACATCTTACAAGACAGTTTGTTTTCACAACTTTAAAATAGTGAAAATAAGAACATAAGAAATTGCCATGCTGGGTCAGACCAAGGGTCCATCAAGCCCAGCATCCTGTTTCCAACAGAGGCCAAACCAGGCCACAAACATAGAAACATAGAAACATAGAAATGACGGCAGAAGGAAACCAAATGGCCCATCTAGTCTGCCCCGCAAATTTTCTCTCTCATACTTATCTGTTTCTCTTAGCTCTTGGTTCTATTTCCCTTCCACCCCCACCTTTAATGTAGAGAGCAGTGATGGAGCTGCATCCAAGTGAATGATGGAGCTGCATCCAAGTGAAGGACCAAGACAAAAACCTGGCAATTACAGAAACACCAAGAAGATCCCATGCTACTGATGCAATTAATAGCAGTGGCTATTCCCTAAGTAAACTTGATTAATAGCAGTTAATGGACTTTTCCTCCAAGAACTTATCCAAACCTTTCTTGAACCCAGCTACACTAACTGCACTAACCACATCCTCTGGCAATAAATTCCAGAGTTTAATTGTGCGTTGAGTGAAAAATAATTTTCTCCAATTAGTCTTAAATGTATTAATTGCTAACTTCATAGAATGCCCCCTAGTCCTTCTATTATCGGTGTACATAACCGATTCACATCTACTCATTCAAGATCTCTCATGATCTTAAAAACCTCTTTCATACCCCCCCTCAGCCATCTCTTCTCCAAGCTGAACAGCCCTAACCTCTTCAGCCTTTCCTCATAGAGGAGCTGTTCCATCCCCTTTATCATTTTGGTTGCCCTTCTCTGTACCTTCTCCATCACAACTATATCTATTTTGAGATGCGGCGACCAGAATTGTACACAGTATTCAAGGTGTGGTCTCACCATAGAGCGATTCAGAGACATTATGACATTTTCCATTTTATTAACTATTCCCTTCCTAATAGGGGTGTGCATTTGTTTCCTACGTATTGTTTCCTACGTGGTAGAGTCTATCCTCTGTTCCTGCTGGAGACCAAGGCCATGTCTGCCTATATTAAGGAGAATCTAGACCGAGGGTTTATAAGACCATCCAATTCCCCGGCAGGAGCCGGTTTCTTCTTTGTGGACAAAAAGGATGGGTCTCTTCGGCCCTGTATCGATTACCGGGGCCTGAACCAGATCACCCGATGAGACCATTATCCATTGCCTCTGATTCTGGAACTCTTGGATCGTCTGCAGGGGGCCCGCATCTTCACCAAGCTAGACCTTAGAGGGGCGTATAACCTTGTACGAATCCGGCCGGGAGACGAGTGGAAGACCGCCTTTAACACCAGGGACGGCCATTATGAGTACCTCGTCATGCCATTTGGTCTCTTCAACGCCCCAGCCGTATTCCAAAACTTAATGAGCGAGGTGCTTCGCGACCTCCTGTACACCTCAGTCATTGTCTACCTGGACGACGTGTTGATTTACTCCTGGGACCTTGAGGAACATCGTCAACATGTGCGCCAGGTTTTGCTAAAGCTAAGAGAGAACCGCCTGTATGCCAAGCTGGAGAAATGCCAGTTCGAGGAAGAATCGTTGCCCTTCCTGGGGTACATCGTCTCTTCAACCGGCTTCCGCATGGATCCCGATAAAGTCGCCGCTATCCGGAACTGGCCACAACCGATGGGAATAAAGGCGCTCCAGCGTTTCTTAGGCTTTGCCAACTTTTACCGCCACTTTATCCCGCAGTACTCCACCTTGGTGGCCCCTCTAACAGCCCTCACACGCAAGGGTGCCGATGCCCGAAACTGGACTCCCACCGCCGTGCAGGCCTTCCAGGATCTTAAGGAGGCCTTCCTTCAAGACACCTGTCTCCGACACCTGGATCCCGTACGCCCGTTCATAGTAGAGGTGGATGCCTCCAACGTGGCGGTGGGGGCCGTCTTGTCCCAGATCTCCAAGGACGGTAGAGCGAGGCCATGTTCCTACTTCTCCCGTAAGTTTTCGCCTGCCGAGAAGAACTACGGTATCGGGGACAAGGAACTACTGGCAATTAAACTGGCCTTCGAAGAATGGCGCCAGTGGCTGGAGGGGGCTCAACATCCAATCATAGTGTATACGGACCACAAAAATTTGGAGTATTTGTCCCAAGCACAGAGGCTCAATCCCCGACAGGCACGCTGGTCCCTCTTTCTCAGTCGGTTCAACTTCTCCCTTCGATACCGACCGGCGGCCAAGAATATTAGGGCAGATGCCCTCTCACGCACCACTGAGCCTGAGGACACCGCTGAGACCCCTCAGTACATTCTGGATCCGGCGAGGGTCCAATTGTCTGCCACCAAACTTGCACCCGCAGGAAAGACGGTGGTTCCTGTCCGCTCGAGGAAGAGGGTCCTAGCTTGGGCACATGACTCGCTGACGGCTGGCCATCCCGGGATCGCCCGGACTCTTGAGCTACTAACCGAGTTCTATTGGTGGCCCCGGGTAAAAGAGGACGCTCGTCTTTATGTCCAGTCTTGTCCCACGTGCGCGCAGCAAAAGCCGTTACCAGGCCGCCCCTGGGGTCTCCTCCAGCCACTCCCTGTACCCACGGAACCGTGGACTCACCTCCACGGATTTTGTGGTAGAGTTGCCCCCGTCCCAGGGTAAGACTGTGGTTTGGGTCCCTGTTGACCGCTTCTCGAAGATGGCTCATTTTGTGCCACTTGCCAAGTTACCGACGGCTCCGGAGTTAGCAGAACTATTTATCCAGCATATCTTCCGACTGCATGGTTTGCCTCTACATATTGCCTCGGACCGAGGGCCCCAATTCACGGCGAAATACTGGCGGGCGCTCTGCAGAAAATTTGGGGTTCAGCTAGACTTGACCACGGCGTTTCATCCCCAGGGCAATGGCCAAGTTGAACGCACGAATTGAACTCTGAAAGCATTCCTCCGAGCCTTTGTAGGGGAGCAGCAGGACAACTGGGTTGCTCTTCTTCCGTGGGCCGAGTTCTCTTACAATCGCCATCGACACTCTGCCACGCTACAGTCTCCCTTCCAGCTGGTTTATGGAAAGATTCCCAAGCCTCCGCTACCGTTACCAGGGTCTACCTCCTCGCCAGCAGCGCAACTGATGCCAACCAGATTCATCAGCTCTGGCACACCACACAAGAAAAGCTCCACCGTGCCGCCGCCCGGTTCAAAGCCTATGTGGATAGGTCCCGGCGACCCGCTCCAGTGTTTCTGCCCGGATCAAAGGTATGGCTCAGTACTAAGAACATCCAGCTCCGGATCCCTTCCATGAGGCTAGCGCCTCGCTACATTGGACCCTTCCGAGTAGCCGAACGCGTAGGCGCGGTTTCCTACCGCCTACGTCTTCCCTCTACCCTGCGGATACATGACGTCTTCCATGTCTCTCTCATCAAGCCGGTGGTTTTCTCTCGCTTTCGGCCTTTGCCTCCGGAGCCCACTAATGTCGCTTCTGATCCTGGAGCCACGTACACAGTTAAGGAGGTGTTGGATGTCCGGTTCCGTCGCCATCACTGGGAATATCTCCTTTCCTGGGAGGGGTATGGTCCTGAGGAGAATTCGTGGGAGCCCTCGTCACACATCCTGGATAAGGACCTCCTTCACCAGTTTCATTCCAGGCACCCGGACAAGCCGCGGCCCCCAGGGAGGGGGCGTAGGAGGGGGGGTACTGTTGCGATCCCGGGTTGGCCCCGGGATCGGCGCCTACCCGCTCGCGGCCCCGGCACCAGTCCGCGTTCCTCGGGCCTCCAGGGACCTCCACCACCGCAGCCCCAACGTCGGCCGACCTCACCCGGGCCTGCAGGCTTCCCTACCGCCGCGTTTCCACCTCGCCGGAGCAGCCAGCGTCCCGCGGTGGCTGGCCCCGCCCCCTAGACGCACACGCGCGCCTCTGCCTCGGATTTAAAGGGGCCAGTGCGGGAAAAGTCGGGGACTGCCTCCGATGATGTCAGACGCTGCAGGGCTACTTAAGCCCTGCAGTTCCTCCTCTTCTCTGCCTTGCAACGAGGTTCCCAGGTTTTCCTGTCTCCAGTTGCTGCGTTCCTGTGTCGTTTGGCTCTGCTTGGCTTCTGACCCCGGACTGGCTTACGTTGACTGTTTGGCTCCTGACCCCGGACTGGCTTACGGTGATTCTCTGGCTTCTGATCCCGGACCGGCTTACGTTGACTCTTTGGCTCCTGACCTCGGACTGGCTGACGGTGATCCTTTGGTTCTTGACTCTGGACTGGCGAGCGACGTCCCTCCGGCACTCAACCTTGGACTCCATCTGACTCGGCCCCCGCGGGCCCTCCTAAGTCCCAGCAGCCGGGTTCCTACGGGCTCCTCCTGGGGGAACTCCAGCTTCCAGGGTGAATCTCCTAAGTCCCAGCGGCCGAACTCCTACGAGCTCCTCTCGGGGGAGGATCGGCTTCCAGGGCGAAGATCTTCCTACCGCTGCGCCAGCTCCATCCTCTCCTTCTTCCTCGCCAAGGCCCTTGGTCGCATAGGGCTTCCAGAGTCCCTCCTTCGGCCATCCACGAGTCTGTCCTTGCTGCCTCCCGGTCGGGGCCACTGCTGCAACCACCTTCAGCAATTCATCCTTCGGTTCCGATCGGCCCAAGGGTCCACGAATCCTACACGTATAGGGCCATATTCATTGTATTTGTGGGGAAGCGAAACGATATTGTAACCTATCATTAAAATCATCCATTGTACCTGAAGACTGGAGGATAGCAAATGTAACCCCAATATTTAAAAAGGGCTCCAGGGGCGATCCGGGAAACTACAGACCGGTTAGCCTGACTTCAGTGCCGGGAAAAATAATGGAAAGTGTTCTAAATATCAAAATCACAGAACATATAGAAAGACATGGTTTAATGGAACAAAGCCAGCATGGCTTTACCCCGGGCAAGTCTTGCCTCACAAATCTGCTTCACTTTTTTAGTTAGAGTTAATAAACACGTGGATAAAGGTGAACTGGTAGATGTAGTATACTTGGATTTTCAGAAGGCGTTTGACAAAGTTCCTCAGGAGAGGCTTCTAGGAAAAGTAAAAAGTCATGGGATAGGTGGCAATGTCCTTTTGTGGATTGGCTAAAAGACTGGCTAAAAGACAGGAAACAGAGAGTAGGATTAAATAGACAATTTTCTCAGTGGAAGAGAGTGGACAGTGGAGTGCCTCAGGGATCTGTATTGGGACACTTACTTTTCAATATATTTATAAATGATCTGGAAAGAAATATGATGAGTAAGATAATCAAATTTGCAGATGACACAAAATTGTTCAGAGTAGTTAAATCACAAGTAGATTGTGATAAATTGCAGGAAGACCTTGTGAGACTGGAAAATTTGGCATCCAAATGGCAGATGAAATTTAATGTGGATAAGTGCAAGGTGATGCATATAGGGAAAAATAACCCATGCTATAATTAGACAATGTTGGGTTCCATATTAGGTGCTACAACCCAAGAAAGAGATCTAGGCATCATAGTGGATAACACATTGAAATCATCGGTTCAGTGTGCTGTGGCAGTCAAAAAAGCAAACAGAATGTTGGGAATTATTAGAAAGGGAATGGTGAATAAAACGGAAAATGTCATAATGCCTCTGTATCGATCCATGGTGAGACCGTACCTTGAATACTGTGTACAATTCTGGTCGCCGCATCTCAAAAAAGATATAATTGCGATGGAGAAGGTACAGAGAAGGGCTACCAAAATGATAAGGGGAATGGAACAGCTCCCCTATGAGGAAAGACTAAAGAGGTTAGGACTTTTCAGCTTGGAGAAGAGACGGCTGAGGGGGGGGGGGGATATGATAGAGATGTTTAAAATTATGAGAGGTCTAGAATGGGAAGATGTGAATCGGTTATTTACTCTTTCAGATAGTAGAAAGACTAGGGGGCACTCCATGAAGTTAACATGGGGCACATTTAAAACTAATCGGAGAAAGTTCTTTTTTACTCAACGCACAATTAAACTCTGGAATTTGTTGCCAGAGGATTTGGTTAGTGCAGTTAGTATAGCAGTGTTTAAAAAAGGATTGGATAGGTTCTTGGAGGAGAAGTCCAGTACCTGCTACTAAGTTCACTTAGAGAATAGCCACTGCCATTAGGAATGGTAATATGGAATAGACTTTGTTTTTGGGTACTTGCCAGGTTCTTATGGCCTGGATTGGCCACTGTTGGAAACAGGATGCTGGGCTTGATGGACCCTTGGTCTGACCCAGTATGGCATTTTCTTATGTTCTTAAATCTTCGCCGAATTATTCGGCCGTCTAAAGGAGCGAATTTATCAACCCTCCCACCCTGCTGACCTCCCCCAAGACTTACCAAAACTCCCTTGTGGTCCAGCAGGGGGTCCTGGAGCGATCTCCTGCACTCATGCCCTCGGCTGCCGGTATTCAAAATGGCGCCGATAGCCTTTGACCGGCGCCGGCCATCCATTGCTCCTACATGTGACAGGGGTTGACCAATGGCACCGGTAGCCCCTGTGACATAGCAAGGTCAAAGGCTATCGGTGCCATTTTGAATACCGGCAGCTGAGGGCATGAGTGCAAGAGATCGCTCCTGGACCCCCCGCTGGACCACCAGGGAGTTTTGGTAAGTCTTGGGGGGTCAGGAGGATGGGGGGTTGTAGTTAATTCAATTTTAGCCAAGGAACGAATAAGAATTAATGCATGAATGTATCGGGGGCCCCCCCTTGCCGAATGCAACGTATCTGCCCCCCGACGAATACAAATCCCAAATGCAACATGGGGTCCCTCTGCACATCCCTACTTCCTAATAATTCCTAATATTCTGTTTGCTTTTTTGACTGCTGCAGCACACTGAACCGACAATTTTAAAGTATTATCCACTATGATGCCTAGATCTTTTTCCTGGGTGGTAGTTCCTAATATGGAACCTAACATTGTGTAACTACAGCAAGGGTTATTTTTCCCTATGTGCAACACCTTGCACTTGTCCAGATTCAATTTCATCTGCCATTTGGATGCCCAATCTTCCAGTCTTGCAAGGTCCTGCACAAATCTCATCTTTGGGTGAGTTTCCTCAATCCAAAGGTCCTCAAATCTTCACAAGAGAGCACTGTGCTGTTCGTACATCTCACTTTGAATGTCAAAGTGGCCCCTAACCCCTACACTAATACCTAAACATCACCTTCAGTTACTAGGTGGGCTTCCCATAGAGATATAAATACCTATCTAGTGTGAGGGCATTATGGCTAGGAGCTCTCTCTCTCTTTCTCCCTCCCTTTCTCCCTCTCTCTCTCCCCTAAATCCAGGCCTTAGCCAGATCATTTTGGCCTGCTCAGAAATGTCCTGGAATGCCTCCCCTCCATCTGGATAAATTACCCAGATAATGACTTACTCAGATAGGATAAGTGTTGTGAGTAAGAGACACATCCCATAAATGATACCATTATACACCTCATTCATCATGTTGACAATGAGTTCCAACAGAGTCACCTGATATGAAGCTTCAACAGAGGTTTTTGTTATGAAGGCAGAGCTGAAGGTGGAGACTCACAGTAAAGGAAAACCCATGTGTAGAACTTGAGGATCCCAGAAGAAGATGAAACTTGTTCTGTTGGAAGACTCTCTCATCAGAGGAATATATATTTGAGGGAAATATTAGAGGGAGTCAAAACAGTAAAATGCCTATTGGAATCTTCAGCTAGCCAGGATACAAAGTACATTCTTATAATTGCTGGAGTAGGCAAAAGAAACTGTGAGATTGGTATCATAGTCCACTTGGGAATCAATGACCTGACTGCATTTCAAGGAATTATTGAATGATCCTTGATAGCTGACAGTAGAATTTTCTGATGTATTATTTATGATAAGAGGGTAAACAGGGTATGTTGCACTATCATTGCATGGCTGAAGAGATAGGGTAAAAAAGAGAGTTTTGAATTTCTTGGGTATTGGCATTTTACCTAGAGTGTAGTGATGTACTGCATCCATCTGAGAAGGGAAACAAGACCCTGGGTGAATACTTCAGATCATATGTTGACAAGAACTTAACCTAGATAGAACAGTGGCTGATTGATACTAGCTGAATTGGATTGTCAACCCAAGCAAACAAAGTAAGGGGAGAAACTCACAAAGGTATGTAGCTTTCAAAATTACCTGCAAACAACAGGGAGAATAAAAGTGATAATGATTATATCGAGAATGAATACAGAAGAAGGAGAAATTTCTGGAAGGCTAAACTCATGACCTAGGAAATTAAATCCCAGACTTGCAAGTCATAATGGTACAGTTAAATTTAGATATTGTAACTGTCTCAGAGATATGGTTAAATGAGTCCCATGACCAATATATAACCATATCAATTTTTATTCTGTTTGGGAAGACTAAGGTAGGCAGAAAAAGGGAAAAACTGCACTTAATGTAAAAAAATATTAGAGCAACTGACATGATGAGGTACGGGAAGAGAGAAGATGTTGCAGGTTATATTGGAAAGAAGAGATGGTAATTCAATAGCAGTGGCTGTAATGAAGTGGGAGAAGTTGCTGCTGAGAAATTTTAATCTACTAGAGCATTCCATTTGTATAAACAGAAGTAGAGAGTTCCTGGACTCCATTCAAGAGTCTTTCCTTAGACAAATGATAACAGAATCCAAAAGAAAGGGGGCAATACTGAACAGAGTACTTACAAATGGGGAAAGTGTTTTTATTTTTAGTGTCCCAAGTAGGTGATTTCCTGATTTACAGTGGATCATCAAACAGTGAGGTTTAATAACAGCACAAAGGCAAACTTCAAGAGTACCAACTTTGATAAGATGTAATCTAATTTAATGTCACTTTGCAGATCATGCCATTCTGTGGGTAACTTTGTACGCAGCATGTATTACAATAAATTAGGAAAACACAATACATTAATACATATTAAATATAACTATAATCTAAAATCCATAACAATATCATATAACTTCCCAAAATACTATACATAAAAATCATTAAAAACATAATACTATAACAGATGGTATCAGCATAAATATTACTACAAAAATACATACGAGGAAATCCAAGATGGCAGATTAGCTGGGACAGCATGCAGCTGGCATGTTGAAATTAGTGGTGACGCATTTACCTGCTCCTATTTTTAAACGCAATTGAAAAGTCAGTGCTTTCCCTTTTAAGTCCAGTCCTGTTTCATCTCCTCCCTTTTTGGGGAGACAAGGGATATGGAGAGGCATGTGTCTTCTCTAGAGATGGTTGGGGTTACTATCCTGAAATGAAGCACCATTGCTTCTAGTTTATGAAAAATATGAATACAGATTTGCAAGTGTTAAATAATTGACTATAGGAAATAGTGGGAGCTGTGCCAACCCAGCCATACTCCTGATGGAGTTACACTTGCCTTAAGAAAAATTAAATACAGCATTTTCAGGTCTGATAGGCACCTAAGGGAAAAAAATGCCTATATGTAGTTGGGTAAATCAGTGTTTCTGGCTATCTCTATGGACGGAGGGCATAAATGGAACATTTATGATGGCTCCTTTAACATACTTCAAATATTATTCTGCGATGTCTTGGCAATATCAGCATTTAGAGAAGCTTCAATACTACTACCTAATACACAACTGTACATTCATCATCAACCCCCAATCACAGAATCAGATCCAGGTATTACAAGAAAAATGGATAGGGAGCTTTTAAAAAGGTGGCAATTTACATGTTAGTGGCTGGATTACATTACAAACAACACTTTTGTTTCTGGGTTTTTTTTTCTTCATACCACAATCATTTGAACTCTTTGATGCAGTTATCACCTTGGAATTCACCATTACCCTTCAATTATCCTGCATGAAATATTTTCAGTGGAGTTTGAACGGATTGGGAGGGAAGGGAGAGAAGAAACACTGAGAAGAAGAAAGGGCATATCCTCAGTTTGCTATGCTAGGAAGGGTAATCCATGTGTTTTTAACAAAGCAGATGCTGAGAGACAGCATCCTAATTAAAAAGAGAGAATAACTTTTAAAGCACAAACTTGAGACTCTAATTCTCCCAATCACGGTTTTAATTCTGGTACATTAAGAAAAATAAAACCAGCTGTGAAAAAAAAAAAGAACAGAGAAAACCCTTGACTTTTCAGTATGAAAGCTGAAGAGACTTCTAATGGGCTGTTAAATTTGTTTTTACTTAGTGTGTTACAGCTTTCGCAAGTCAGGAAAAGCAACCGGCAGGCTCATTGGTGCCTGATGTATCATATTTCAAGATTATTAAAATTATTTTTCTAACATTGACTAGAGATAACCCAATCCAAATTTTATGATCCAGAGAAAGATTGTGGATTTCAACCAAAAATGAGAGGGAGAGCCTAATTTCTCTCAGCCTACATACTGTATATACCTCTAAAATAGTAGCCACATCTAAATTAATGTATACAAACATACAAAGATGAACTTCCACACTTCAAACCAGTGGCAAATATAAGAGGAACACATTAGTTTAAATCTTTCTTCCAAAGGCAAACCAGATAATAGAGTCCCTGCCTGGAAAGGTGCTCAATTGAAAATGTGTTTTGTTTTTCTTTTTTTCATTTTGTTGCTTATTTTGTTTTGTTTTATTTATACAAAATGAAATATGCAAAAGAAAAAAAAAAAGAAAACAGAAAAGCAAAACGAAATTAAGTATCCCTTCCTCCTGCCCACCAAACTCATGAAAATAGAAGGGCCCCTCCTAATCCCCGGATCCCTCAAACCCTCCGCCAACCCCTTCTTACCTCATTGGACAGTCTTCTATGGGCAGAAGCAATTCCAAATCACTCCTGCCCTGCAGTTCTGGGATTTCAAAATCGTTGCCAGTTAACCTGAAGCTAACGCCATTATGTTGTAAGGCAGATTCTGATGCAAGCAAGTGTTTTATGCTTCTGCCAGATTTTCCCAGTATAGGTTGATCCAGTTTTGTCTTTACCCCACTGCATATATTAACTTGTAGTCCTACTTTCTTTCAAGAACTCAGCACCATAAATGCAGGACTGGGGATAAAAAAAAAAAAAAGTCCCTTCACAAACCCCAAATTAGTTGTTTAATCACTGGACTATTGCATTTAAAGCAGATACACTTTATTATGTACATTTTCTAATTTATTTTTATACATTTCAAACATGTTTTAAACTTAAAAAATAAATGTATAGTATCTGACAGGATTTTGTTTGGGAATATTTCTGTTATGCTCAGGCTTGTGAACCCTTGGGCCGATGGAATACCTTAGGAGGAAGATCCGTAGGTTCTCCCGTCGGGTGGCGAGGCAGGAACAGAAGACGTGACCAGCTGACCCTCGGCACTGGAGACAGAGGTGACTGTGGAGGCAGACAAAGAGTCGTAACATCGAAGGAAGGAAGTGTGTCTTCGCCACTGGAAGCCCGCGGTCCCCCAGGGAGGAGCCCGTAGGGACCCGGGCCGCTGGGACTTAGGCGGGCCCTTGGAGACGACGGTCAAGAAGGAGTCCGAGGTCAAGTGCCAGAGGGTCGTCGCTTACCAGTCCGAAGTCACACGCCAGAGAATCACCGCTTGCCAATCCGAACTCAATACCAGGAATCACTGCTAACCGATCCGAAGTCAGGAACCAGGAACACCAAGATGAAACAGGAACAAGGATCCAAAGCACAAGAACTCACCGAAGCAAGCAGACCTGACTAACCACGGAAGTTGCCAAGTCAAGGAATGAGCAGAGGAAGTCTCCTTTTATACTTCATCTGCCCTGGCTCATAGGAAACAGATGAGTCTAGTTAAAGGGATCAGGTCCCTTTAAATCTGAGAAGGGGGCGTGGCCTTGCACCTAAGGATGGTGGTGGCCATCTTGGATTTCCTCCGTGGAGGAAACACCACTAGATGCCGTGAGGGAGGAGCAGGGACAGCTCCCCACCTGGCGACCAGCACCGGGGTCCATGTCGGAGTGAGGGACGTTGGATCCGGGGCTTCTCCCGGAACTCCCGCGGTGGGTCGCCGCCACGGGCATGGGAGGGGGCCGCGCCTGTGGTCGTCCACAGGCACGGAACACAACAGTACCCCCCTCTTTAGGGCGGCTCCCTGGAGGCTTGGGCTTAGACGGCTGGTCTCTGTGGAATTGCTCAAGCAAGCCCCAGTCTAAGATATTGGCCAATGGCTCCCAGGTGTTTTCTTTGGGGCTGAACCCCTCCCATGCTAACAGGTACTCCCATTTCTTCCTACGCTTTCTCATGTCCAAGACCTCCCGGACTTGATAGGTGAGGTCATCTTCGGAAGCAACAGGTTGGGGAGTCGGAGGCGTACTAGAAGGCCATGATAACACCAGAGGCTTCAAGAGGGAAACATGGAACGTGTTGTGTATCTTGAGAGAAGGTGGAAGACGAAGCTGATATGAAATGGCACCAACCTGTCGGATGATAGGAAATGGCCCAATAAATCACGGTCTGTGTAGACCATAAACTGGTGTTGTGCCCCCTCTAGCCAAGGGCACCACTCTTCTAAGGCTACCTTTATAGCTAAGAGCTCCTTGTCGCCTATGGCGTAGTTCCGTTCTGCTGGAGAGAACTGACGTGAGAGGAAGGCACACGGCGTAGTTTATAAGTCACTGAAGTTTGGCTCAGAACGGCGCCTACGCCTTCTGAGGATGCGTCCACTTCGATGACAAATGGTCGCTGAGGATCCGGATGCCGAAGGCACGGTTGTTGCAGGAATGCCTCCTTGAGGCGATGAAAGGCGGCCTTCGCTCCTGAAGGCCAATTCTTGGGGTCTGCGCCTTTCCAGGTCAGGGCAGTCATTGGGGCAACGATGGACGCATAATGTGGTATGAATGATCGATAGTAGTTTGCGAAACCCAAAAACCTTTGGAGTGCTTTTAGTCCTGATGGCTGTGGCCATTCCGAATGGCTTTCAGCTTCAGGGGTTCCATACGGAATCCCTCACTGGACACTATGTATCCCAGGAAGGGAAGGGACTCTTGCTCAAAAAGGCACTTTTCAAGCTTCGCATACAATTTATGTTCTTTGAGGCACTACAAAACTTGGATGACGTGCTGGCGGTGAGTGGTCAGAGTATCTGAGAATATAAAAATGTCGTCCAAGTATACGACCACGCACTGATTCAGGAGATCGCGGAGTATCTCATTCATGGTGTTCTGGAACATCGCTGGAGCATTATAGAGCCCGAACGGCATCACTAAACACTCATAGTGGCCGTCTCGGGTATTGAAGTCTCCCTCCTTGATACGGATCAAGTTGTAAGCCCCTCAGAGATCCAACTTGGAGAAGATCTTCGCACCCTGCAATCGCTCGAAAAGCTCGGAGATGAGGGGCAAGGGGTAACTATCCTTGACCGTTATAGCATTCAGGCCCCGATAGTCAATGCAAGGGCGACAAAGAAGAACCCTGCCCTTGCTGGGGACTTTGATTTCTGAATGAAACCTTTCTCCAGGTTTTCCTCGATGTACTCTTTCATGGCCTGCATCTCGGCCGGAGAGAGGGCATAGGTGCGCCCTCGAGGAGGTTCAGGCCGAGATACTTCCACCTCATCGATCCTCATCGATGTTTGAGAAAACATCCACATACGAGGCATAGGAGGCCGGCAGGCCTGGAAGGCTGGTGGAGCGATGGAGCATGAGACTGGAATTACAGACTGGAGGCAATTGCCGTGACAATTCGTCCCCTAGCGGGACAGCTGCAAGTTCTCCCAGTCAAACTGGGGACCGTGTTCCTGGAGCCAGGGAAGGCCCAAGACAACGGGGTGGATAGAATGCTCCAGGACATGAAAAGCCATCTGTTCGCGATGAATTAGCCCAACCCTCAGCTGGATGGATTCTGTGATATGAGTCACACGTCCCGGGAGGGGTTTCCCTTGAATCGAAGAGATGACCAGTGGAGCTGGAACTCGGACTAATGGAATCTTTAAGTGCTCCACCAAACCCTGCATAATAAAATTGCCGCCGACGCCAGAGTCTACCAGGTCTAGCGTGGAATTCCCCCACTGCCGACGTTAGAGCCACTGGTAGCATGAGTGGAGGTGCTGGGGAAGTTAGGCCCAGGAAGAGACCTCCTTCATGTTCTAGGCCCGGGAGTTTTCCAGTCGTGCGGCGCAGGTGGCTATTCGGTGGCCCGCTGTGCCGCAATAAAAGCAAAGTTCTTCCTTCGTGCGCCGCCAGTGCTCTTGTGGAGAGACTCTCCCACGACCCAACTCCATGGGCTCCTCGACGGGTGCGCGAAGGGCTTCTGATGCACTCTTGGAGGAAGGCGAGGGCCTTTACGCTGCCTTTACTTCTGGAAGGCGAAACCGCATCCAACGATCCACTCGATTGGCCAATTCTATCATGCCATTGAGGTCGTATGGGAGTTTCTTTACTGCTAGCTCATTCTGAAGGCGCGAGGCTAGCCCTTCCAAGAAGATCCCGTGGAGGCAATCTTTTCTCCAATTTAGCTCTGCGACCAGGGTGCGGAATTCTGTTGCGTATTCGGCCACTGTCCGAGTACCCTGTCGCAATCGGAGCAATTCTGAGACAGCAGTGGTTTTGCGGATGGGCTCATGAAAAATCTGCCGGAAAGCGAACAGAAACTGATTCAAGTTTCCAAACACAGGGTCTCTTCTCTCCCATAGATGAGAGGCCCAGATCAAGGGCTTTCCGTCGAGCAGGGACATAATGTAGCTGGTTTTGACCAGGTCGCTGGGAAACTGCGCAGGCAGCAAGGAAAAACGGACCTGGCACTGGCTAAGGAACCCCCGACACAACTTTGCGTCTCCGGCGTATCGGGAGAGTGCCGGGAGTTGCGTGGGAATTACTTGACCCAGATCTCCCACGGAGGCCTGAATGGCGCCTTGCTGAGTAAGGCGGCCTCCTTGAGCCCCGGGCGGGGACGGCAGCATAGGGTTCATGGGCCCTAACGCTTCGAGGCGTTGGGTCAGGCCCTGCACAGCAGAGACCAGGGCATCCAGGGTCTGTTGCTGATTCTTCAGGTGCTGGGCCATTCCGGGAATGGCCTGGTGGGCAGATACCTCTGCTAGGTCCATGGACTTGGCAATCTGTTATGCTCAGGCTTGTGAACCCTTGGGCCGACGGGAGGATGGAATACCTTAGGAGGAAGATCTGTAGGTTCTCACGTCGGGTGGCGAGGCAGGAACAGAAGACGTGACCAGCTGACCCTCGGCACTGGAGACAGAGGCGACTGTGGAGGCAGATAAAGAGTCGTAACATCGAAGGAAGAAAGTGTGTCTTCGCCACTGGAAGTCCGCGGTCCCCCCAGGAGGAGCCCGTAGGGACCCAGACTGCTGGGACTTAGGTGGACCTTTGAGAGGTCAAGAAGTTTGGTGCAAGGGCTGACTGGAGCTTCACCCCTGGAAGCCCGCGGTCCCCCCGGGAGGAGCCCGAAGGGACCTGAGCTGCTGGGACTTAGGCGGGCCCTTGGAGACGATGGTCAAGAAGGAATCCGAGGTCAAGTGCCAGAGGGTCGTCGCTTACCAGTCCGAGGTCACACACCGAGGGATTACCACTTGCCAGTTTGAAGTCACACACCAGGAATCACCGCTAGCTGATCTGAAGTCACACACCAGGAACACCAAGACAAAACAGGAACAAGGATCCAAAGCACAAGAATTCACCGAAGCAAGCAGACCTGACTAACCACGGAAGTTGCCAAGTCAAGGAATGAGCAGAGGAAGTCTCCTTTTATATTTCCTCTGCCCTGGCTCATAGGAAACAGGTGAGTCTAGTTAAAGGGATCAGGTCCCTTTAAATCTGAGAAGGGGGCGCAGCCTCGCGCCTAAGGATGGTGGCGGCCATCTTGGATTTCTTCCGCGGAGGAAACGCCGCTGGACGCCGCAAGGGAGGAGCAGGGACGGCTCCCCACCTGGCGACCAACACCGGGGTCCATGTCGGACCAAGGGTCGTTGGATCCGGGGCTTCTCCCGAAACTCCCGCGGCGGGTCGCGGGCATGGTAGGGGGCCGTGCCCGTGGTCTTCCATGGGCGTGGAACACAACAGTTTCTAAGCTGATGATTATTGATAACTTGTATAGAAATTCAACTAGATTGTTTAAAAAAACTGAGGTAGCATAGGTAGACTGCCTTTGAAAAAAACAGACACATAGAATATGATGGTTGATAAGGATTGTTAGGTTTTCATCTAGTATGCCCCCAAATTTCCTTTCTCTCACAATACTGTAGACCACAGTTGATTTCTGGCTTTACCTTCTTTTCCTCTCAGCTAAGGATCTGCTGTGCTTATCCTATGCTTTTGTGAATTCTGTTTCTGTTTTTGCTTCCACCAACTCCATGCCATTTATACACATAGCAGACAATTTTCAAAGGGTTTAAGTTCCTAACTGTTGTAGATAGGCACCCAAATCAATTCCTTTGAAAACTGACTAGGGCTGAGAGCCTATATTTAAGGGCTTAGTTTCAAGAGGCACCTAAAATGCTCAAAGTGAAGAGCAACAATTAAAAACCTTAATAACATAATTGCATTAAATTACAAGATTAAGCTAGAACATAGAGTAATATATAAAATAAAACATAAGAAATATGGAATAAAATATAGACGGGGTCATTTTTGAAAGGATTAACATGCATAATCTCACATTTTATGCACGTGAATGGCCTTTTGAAAATTGTCTGGAGGATTGAGCATGTTAAAATACATGCAAAAGCAATGCCATTTATATTTTTATGCGCACTGTGTTCTGGGAGGGAGGAGCTGAGACCCATTCTTTCAGTTTCAAAAGTATATGCATTAGTATACATGTGCAATGTTACACACCTGCTCCTGAGCAGGTGTAACTTTGTGTGTATATGTTGGCGCCCATTAGATACACCCCTGCGAATATTCAAAACTGGTTTATGCACAGAAATCCACTTGGAAAATTCTAGCTAATATCTGCAGAAGAAAAGTACCCACAGGCTTTACCCTATGTGGACTGTTAAAAATTGCCCTCATAAAATGTACAAAGCCACATGATTTGTTTTTTTTTGTTTTTTTTGCCGGTACTGTTATGCTCCGGCTTGTGGACCCTTGACCGACAAGAGGATGGTATAGCTTTCGGAAGGTCCGTAGGCTCTCTTGTCGGGTGGCGAGGCAGAACAGGAGGCGGGACCAGCTGACCCTTGGCACTGGAGGCTGAGGCGAATACGGACGCGACGAAGAGAGGAGATGAGGCGCTGAGTCTTCACCACTGGTGGTCTGCGGTCCCCCCGGGAGGAGCCCGTAGGGACCCCGACCACTTGGCTTTTCACCCAAGCATACGCCTGATTTCGACTTCACTAACACTCTCCCGTCTGGGTCAACACATCATGTGTCCCACTACTTAATAATCCCAGAAACAAATACAATCTCCTCCTGCCAAAGACTGACTACTTGTTACATGACTGATCCGAATCGCTAGTATGTTAGATTTCAGTAACTTAAAATGTTCTTTCTCTTAATGTTTTATGCAATTTAATTTAATTTAATTAATTATTCACCCAGTTCTTCATTTCCTTGTTCTATGTAAGACACTTGTGTTATGTCATCCCAAAGTTATATGTAAACCGAAGTGATTGGTAACATTGTTACCAGAACCTCGGTATATAAAAAAAATAATGTTAAATAAATAAATAAATAAATATTAGCACTATTAGATATTTTTTTCTTCTTTACTCTAACCACTTAGGGGCGGATTTTAAGAGCCCTGCTCGCCTAAATCCGCCCAAATCCGGGCGGATTTAGGCGAGCAGGGCCCTGCGCGCCGGTGAGCCTATTTTACATAGGCCTACCGGAGCGCGCAGAGCCCCGGGACTCGCGTAAGTCCCGGGGTTTTCTGAGGGGGGCGTGTCGGGGGCGGGCCCGAACCGCACTGCGTTTTCGGGGCGTGTCGGGAGCGTTCCGGGGCGGGCCCGGGGGCGTGGCTACGGCCCGGGGCGGTCCGGGGGCGTGGCCGCACCCTCCGGACCCGCCCCCAGGTCGCATCCCGCCGCGCTAGCGGCCCGCTGGCGCGCGGGGATTTACGTCTCCCTCCAGGAGGCGTAAATCCCCCGACAAAGGTAAGGGGGGGGTTTAGACAGGGCCGGGCGGGTGGGTTAGGTAGGGGAAGGGAGGGGAAGGTGAGGGGAGGGCAAAAGAATGTTCCCTCTGAGGCCGCTCCGATTTCGGAGCGGCCTTGGAGGGAACGGGGGTAGGCTGCGCGGCTCGGCATGCGCCGGCTATACGGAATTGATAGCCTTGCGCGCGCCGATCCAGGATTTTAGCGGATATGCACGGCTACGCACGTATCTACTAAAATCCCGCGTACTTTTGCTTGCGCCTGATGCGTCAGCAAAAGTACGCCAAATCGCGCGGTTTGAAAATCTACCCCTTAATGTAGTACTTTGGCAACACATGTAAAAATGTTCTTATGATGAAAAGTTTCCTGAATCTAAATCTGAGAAAAACACCAGTGGGGGAGGGAGAGGAGAGAAAAAGAAAAAAGCAAATCAGGGATTCCTCTTGGAAGACTGACTTCCTTTCTTCTAGTGCTTTACTGCTGCTTCTTTGTCGGCAGATGGGGTCACTAGTCTAATATTTGTACTTCTCCCTGAAGACCATACTAACAGGATTCTCTTTTGGCATGTTACTGCATGCTGCCTTTTATAACATGCCCCATTATCTTTCCTCTATTGATGCTCTTACAACAGTGAATGCACTCTGTAAAACACAGGTTCTCCTTTGCTCTGAAGTGCCTCCACACCTTGGATTTCTTACGGCACTTCCTCTCCCTCTGTGCAGGTTTGGATGCTGCTGCTAGGGCTGTAGTTGAGGGCAGACTGAGCAGCAAACAGCCAGGGGCATCACTCAAGCCCTCTACTACTTCATAGAGTAGGGAGTGCTCTTTGCCCTGACAATATTGCTTTCTGCTTTCTCTGTCTGCCCATCAAAGGCTAGCACACTAATGACAAAACTCCTATGTTCTCCTCAGCTACTAGCTGTTCTATCCCCTTTGAATCTGAGAAGCCTTCACATGATTCATCTGAATCAATATTTTCTTGCGGGACCTTGCTGAGGACATTTTTCAGGATGCATCAGAGGGGAACACTATGCTGCTTTTACCTACTCCATTCTTAGTGCTACCCTTGTCCTTGCTCTTCCAGTGCTAGTACCAATGCCACCCTCCACTGACTCTGGCTTCTCCCATCCCTGCACCACAGAAATAGAGCAACAGTGGCAGCAGATAGTGCTTGCTGTTATTTATTTAAATAAAATATTTATGGCCTGTGCCCATATCTGAGGTTCCCCTTGTAAAAAGTCTCTTTTCAGTTTGGGTGGAGGAGTGCTGAATCTACTAGTGATGCCAGGTAGAGGGAAGCAGTGTTTATTTTTTTGTTTGTTTTTAAAATGGTTCCTTGGGGAGGTTTTTTTTTTGTTTGTTTTCCTTAAATTTGTAGTTGTTGCGCACTAACTGGACTTCGTACACTCTAATTGGACTTAGTGCGCACTAAATCCAACTTAGTATGCACCAAGTCCATTTAATGCACACACTAAGTCCAGTTAGTATGCACTAACACAAACCCAAAAAGAAAAAGTCAGCATTGTTTCTTTTGTTTCATGGTTCCAACAAATCCACATCCCTACTAATAGGTACCTTTGAAGAAGGATGCAAAGCATTTTCTCTCCCTCAGTTGTTAATGATCTCAAAGTACTCATGCACTGCTAATAATTTAGCTATACCAGATACTGAATCTCCAATGAAGTCACCTTGTCTAAATTCCAACAGTGTTTTATTCCAACAGGTAATCAATAGGGATGTGAATCGTGTGATCGATCATCTTAACGATCGATTTTGGCTGAGGGGGGGGGGGGGGGGAATCTGATCGTCTTAGCTTTTTAGGTTAAAAAATTGTTTTATCGGGGGAGGGGGGAGGGCGGGAAAACCGGCACACCAAAACAACCCTAAAACCCACCCCGACCCTTTAAAATAAATCCTCCACCCTCCCGAACCCCCCCAAAATGTTTTAAATTACCTGGGGTCCAATGGGGGGGGGGGGGGTCCTGGCGCGATCTCTCGCTCTCTTTAATGATTAATGACGATTTAAAAAATATCGGATGATATTTTAAATCATCAAAAAATGATTCACATCCCTATCTGTTTCCTCAGGGTGTCATCTCACAAACCCAGGATGAACTGCTCCTTCAGTGTCTCATCAGGATCACCAATTTTGTTTGGATTTCTGTCCATAATTACTGTTAACTTTTCTTCTAGTTAGTATGCATAATCGCGAATGGATTCATAGACGTCTCTCATAGAATTCCTTAATGTGAACTCCCAAAGGCACTTTATCTCCATATACATGCACCAGGATCTCAAAAAGTACATCCAGACCACAACCCCGTCTAGGCAAGGAAAATTTAATTGTTTCTCAAGCTTGGCCTTTTATATGGTCTTTCACAGTCTCTAGTTGGTACCCAAAGAATCTTTAAGGCTGACTTTGTACTCTCCACCCATTCTTCCACCTTCAGCTCTCCTGATTTTGAGGGAAAACCGTGGAAATCAGGTAATGTTTTGTCACTGGAGTTGACCACAGTATTTACTATGGGTTGCACAGGAACCAGTTGCTACCTTGTCAATCTTTCCACCATCACTTTCAGTTCCTCCATCTGTTTCCTCAGTTCATCCATGTCTTGTTCTTCCATACTTCCGAATGTATCCTCTTCCCTTGGAAAATAAGGCTTGGCAAGGAAAAGAAGATATCATCCCAGGACACCCCAAATACTTTTACCAACAGAGAATTATCAAACAACAGTATTCAATTTCTTATATACAATTTTTCACAATATATATATTTTTAAATACCAGCTTGAGTCTCAGTACACAATTTGTCTGGGACAAAATTTTGGAATGTTACAGAAGGTTCTGGAATCCTGCTGACTATGGGGCTAAAGGTTTACAAGAATAAAGAATTAGAAACCAAAAATTGAAATTTTACACTTCTTTTTTATCACTAGGTAAATGAACACTATCTTAATATACTTAAGGAGAAAACACTCAGACTCGAACTGGTAGAGTTAGAGCAAAAAACTCCTTTATCGTTTCTTATTTTAGTTTGTTATATAACATTCTGAAAATATCCCGAGTCAACAGCATATGTCAGATAAGTATAAATACAAAATTCACTTTCTCTATCCTTTAACTTATGTATCCTTCCTTTATTTTATAATTTTATTTCTAAAAATAGGTTCTTTAAATTCCTTGTAGATTAAATGAACATTGTAGATTAAATGTTCATTGTAATTTCCTCCTTTAACTGAGTTACTTGTAAACCGGCGTGATGTGCCTCACGAACGTCGGTATATTAAAAGTTGTTAAATAAATAAATAAATAAATAAATCAGGTAAATACATTTTTTCCTTGTTCCGTCTCTATTTTGTTTTGGTTTTTTTAAACTCTCTTTCCTTTCATAAATGTCTCAGTCTTTATACATAACTTCTAACTCTCTTTCAGATCCATTCTCCTTTTCCTTTTCCTACAAAAATTCTTTTATTGTCTTTGTTTTAGTGAGCTCACCAATTGAACACCAGTGGGGCCCTTTCTTTCAGATTTCACATCTTCTTCTTTTCAAAGATGGACTCTCTAACTGGGCAGGCATTAATATATGAACGATAAATGTGCATCTGAGACGCACATTTTTTTTTTTAATGCATGTGAATGAGTAATAGCCTCATTCACATGCATTTGCATGTGATGAGCGCTATCTCATTCACTCCGTGTTGGACACGGGTTAAATAGGCGCTAATCCCCTTATTGCATTAGGGGGTGGATTAGCGCCTATTTACCCCGTGTCCGACAGCGGGTTAAACAGTGCACTTGTGTGAGTGCACTGTATTGCATCAGCCCCTCAGTGAGCTTGTGACAGCCACATCCAGACAGAAGCTTCATTTAGACACACCTAAACTTGCCATTTTTATTCCCCCTTTCCCAGGGCTGGTGGAAACTCTAGGTGAACTAGGCCTGGGCCTAGGGCACCGAGCATTAGGGGGCACCGAGCAGCTGATGGCTGATATGAAGGCTCATGTAGCCACTGGTGGATCTCATCACACTGGTGGCTGAGCAGTGAACTACTGCTGTGCTGTGTGCCGGGTACACACAGCAAGAAGATCGGCAAGGCCATGGTGGCGTACATGTCACCACCGCCCGAACAAAAAGGTCACATCTAAACGTGCAGGTGCTCCTCCTTCCTGCCCGTGCGGCGCCGGAAGAAAAATTTTGCCGGAGCCGCAAGGGCAGGAAGGAGGAGGAGCATCAGCTGCATGCAGAAGAGGAGCAGTGCTTACGGGCCGCCGCAAATCCCAAGTCGCAGCGGGCTGTGAAGAGGAGGTGGCCCGGTAGCAGGGCTGCCGCCACTGCGGACCCCACATTGCGGGCAGCCCGAGAAGATCAGGGCCTCTGCAGAGCCCATCCTGCGGCGACCCATGAAGAGGAGGCCCAGAGGTAAGAGAGAGGCTGAGGGCCTGTAGAGTGTGTATGTGTGCGTGTATGAGATGAGTTGAGAGATTGTGTGTGAGAGTGAGGACCTGAATATTTGCAGAGTCAGCATGTGAGAGCCTCTGTGTGTGTGAGAGAGACACCATGTGACAGTGAGAGCCTGTGCTTGAGCAAGACAGCATGTGGGAGTGAGAGAGAGCCTGTGTGTGTGAGAGTCAGACAGCATGTGCCAGTGAGAGACTGTGCATGAATGATTGTATGAGTGAGAGCCTGTTTGTGTGTGTGTGTGTGAGAGAGAGAGAAAGCATGTGAGAATGAGAACCTGACTGTGTGTTTGAGGGAAGAAGACAGATGGAGAGAAAAGAAATAGAAAAAAAGACAACATAAAATGAATTGGCAAAAAAATAAGAAAGGGAAGATGGAAAAAAAAGCCTGTGACCAACAGATTAGAAAACTAAGATCAGACAGCAAAGGTAAAAAAAAAAAATACTTTTTACTGATTGGCACATATAATCTTTGGGAATGTGCAAGAGTAGCACTTTCTCTAAGCGGATCTCACAATGTACGAGATCAGCATGGAGGAAGTGGAAGCCCACGGGGCCTGCACAGAGGAGGCAGCAGAATGGGCTTCAGTGCCAGTAGCAGCAATCAGCATCTCCCCAATAGCCATGCGGCAACAGTGACAGTGGCAGCAGAGGAATGAGAGAGGCTCTAAGGTTGCTGGCAAAAGAAAGAGAGGGGGTTTGCCTTTAGTGTGTGCCTGTATATGAATGGGAGTCTGCCTGGGGTTGTATATGTGAATACATGGGTACCTGCCTCAGGGTGTGTCTGTGTATGAGAATGAATGGGTGTCTTCCTGGGGTTTGTATGTATGAGAATAGGTGCCTACCTGTGTGTGGTGTATGTGTGTGTGAGAATGAATTGGTGCCTTCCTAGGAGTCTGTGTATATGAGAATTACTGGGAGCTTGTCTGTGTGTGTGTGTGTTTGTGTGAGAATGATTGGGAGCTTGCCTGGGTGTGTGTGTTTGTGTGTATGTGAGGGAGTCAGTGAGAGTGAGAGCATGAGGGTGTATGAGAAAATCCAGGTGAGTAAGAGTGTGTGGAGGGGGAGAGAGTGTCTTACAGCTTGAGAGTGTATCAGTGTCTGTGAGAGCAAGAGGTTATTGTGGGTATAAGAGCATGAATGTGTATGTATGTGACAGTGTATGTGTGAGAGAGAATGGACATGTGAGTATGTGTGAGAGAGAGGATAACCTCCTAATCCTTGACAATATCAGGGTGACTGGAAATCAAGAGCTCCCATGTATGGACAGCAGAGGCTTTTTAAAATCCTTATTAGTTTTAATTATTGGGTGTTATTTGATATATGTGCTGTTTTAAAATATTTTATTGGTGTTTGGGAAATTGTAAAAAATGTATATGATTTTAATTAATAGAAATTCTATTTATCAGTAGTTTTAAAATATTCTTTTATTAGTATGGTTTTACTATTATAACTGATGCTTTATGTTTCTTGATTTTATTGTTTTATGAGGAATGGTGGTTCTGTTTTTCCATTGTTAATACACAGAGTCTGGCTTCTTGGGGTTTCCATTTCAGTTTTTTCTAATTTGTGCTCCTTTATTTTGTATTCTGTATTTGGTGAGGGTCTGTCTCTGCTCTTTGTATGTGACCATGATGAGAGATTCTGCTAGCATGTAGTGTCTGTATAGGGATCTTTAGCAATCGGGTTTGTTTTGTTTCTTCAGTAGGTAGTGTATTGGTATTCTAGGACCCAGTGTAATATTTACCCTTGCTTATTCACAGGTAGGGTTATTGTTGTTTGAGTCCTTGGTGTTATTACTGTTATGTTATGATGGGATTGCAGTATAGATTTTGAGTGTCTTTTTTGCGGGGGTTTGTGTTAGTTCACAATGTGTCTGGCAGTGGAAGGTGTTTGTGCTGCTGTTACTGTGAGGTGACACCAGAATTTGAAAATATCTTTTAGTATGAAACATCCAAGCTCCATTGTTTGAGGGAATTTCAGTGGATGCACAGAGTTACAGAACTGGAGGTGCAGGATTTGTATTGACATTCTGTCCCTTCTTATATATTCCAGACTTCACTCTCATAGCCACATAGAATTAGTTGAATGAGGTTATCAAATAATTTTATAGTAGTTTTACTAGAAGTGTGAAACTGGCCAGCTTTTTAAAATTACGCAGAAGACCCTTTGGAATTTTTTATTAACACTTTTTTTTTATAACCAACTTTAAAGCAGGATCCATGCTATAGAGGTGGGTGTGATGAAGAAATGTCATTTTGGCTCCCCTCCCAAAATTCTTCTGTCTAGAGATGCCACTGATTTTCTGTGACCTTAAGCATTAGCACAAGAAGGATTACAGGGGGGATGCTGGAGAGGCACACAAATGCATTGACCCCCGGGCACCGAAGATCCTTGGTGCACCACTGGGTGCGAGCCATATGGGGCCGCAAGCGGTGGCAAAGAGGAGTGGAGATTTGGCGGGCCGCAAGCAGTGCCCAACCTGCTCGTGACCCAGAAAACCACACAGTCAGCGGGCGTGATCGAGAATGAGGTAGGAGTCAGGGCTGAGACCTGGGGGGGAGGGGGGGGAGGTACAAGGGAGAAGGCTCGCCTAGGGCGCCTAATCCCCTTGCACCGGCCCTGCTGAGAAGCAATGCCAGGGGCATCAGTCACGCTCTCTGCCTGCACTGACTGCTCTTCCTCCTCATCCTTTAGTTCCTTTCTCAGGCTCCCCTTTAGAGCTGTCTTTCTATTGTTTCTTCTATTGTTCTTGGGTTGTCCCATCTTCCCCCGTCCCTGTTTATTGTATTTTCTACCTCTTGTTACAATGTAAACTGATATGATGTGTATTTTAATGTCGGTATACAAAAGCTGTTAAATAAATAAGTAAATAAATAAATAAATCATCACCGGTTTTCTCTCACTCCTCCAGCACTGAAGTGGAAGCTAAGACGGAAATAACTAATCCTCCTAAACCTTCTTCAGCTATTATGTCTTCCATTTCTGATGAAGGGAATCCCATACAAGATGATTCTTCATCGGAATCAGAAGCAAACAGTGACTGCGCTACATCATCAGTGCTAACTAGAGTATGCTGTCGCACTGCTGCTTTTGGGTCTCGCTCTTTTGCTTTCTCTACTACCCCAACTGCCTTGAATGACTCAGCCTCCTCTTCCCTCATCTCTAAAACAGGGTCAGAAACAGCTGGTGGCAGCGCATCATATTTAAATTTAAGATTTTTCTGGCTGGAACAGCCTGCTCCTCCAGAGATTTTGGATTGGAACAAGTCCCTTTTGAACTTTAATGGGGGACTGCCTCTTGAAGTGTCTCCTCTGCCAGTTCCTACTCTGCCAGTGCCAATTACTTGACCTGTACCTCTCCCTGACATCATGGATTTTAATGTCACTGCCTACTGGGGTTTTGGATTAAAAGGATTATTTCTTTATTGGTTGTACTGAACACCACTGTACCAATATATGTGAGTGTGGAAAACTACACACATACACAGACACACAGTGCAGTGTCTTGCTGTACACTACAACTGAAACTGCTCTATGTGCAGAAAAAAAAAATTAAAACTCCAGATGCCTACTGGGGATTTGGATTAAAAGAACACCACTGTACCAATATATGTGAGTGTGGAAAACTACACACATACACAGACACACAGTGCAGTGTCTTGCTGTACACTACAACTGAAACTGCTCTATGGGGTAGATTTTCAGAGCCCTGCTCGCCTAAATCCGCCCAAAACCGGGCGGATTTAGGCGAGCAGGGCCCTGCGCGCCGGGAAGCCTATTTTACATAGGCCTCCCGGCGCGCGCAGAGCCCCGGGACTCGCGTAAGTCCCGGGGTTCTCGGAGGGGGGCGTGTCGGGGGGCGGGCCCGGTCGTCGCGGCGTTCCGGGGGCGTGTCGGCAGCGTTTTGGGGGCGGGTACGGGGCGTGGCTACGGCCCGGGGGCGTGGCCGCGCCCTCCGTACCCGCCCCCAGGTCGCGCCCGGCGCGCAGCAGGCCCGCTGGCGCGCGGGGATTTACGTCTCCCTCTGGGAGGCGTAAATCCCCCGACAAAGGTAAGGGGGGGGTGTAGACAGGGCCGGGCGGGTGGGTTAGGTAGGGGAAGGGAGGGGAAGGTGAGGGGAGGGCAAAGGAAAGTTCCCTCCAAGGCCGCTCCGATTTCGGAGCGGCCTTGGAGGGAACGGGGGGAGGCAGCGCGGCTCGGCGCGCGCAGGCTATACAAAATCGATAGCCTTGCGCGCGCCGATCCAGGATTTTAGTGGATACGCGCGGCTCCGCGCGTATCTACTAAAATCCAGCGTACTTTTGCTTGAGTCTGATGCGCAAGCAAAAGTAGGCTGATCGCGCTTCTTTTAAAATCTACCCCTATGTGCAGAAAAAAAAAATTAAAACTCCAGATGCCTTCTAGGGATTTGGATTAAAAGAACACCACTGTACCAATATATGTGAGTGTGGAAAACTACACACATACACAGACACACAGTGAAGTGTCTTGCTGTATACTACAACTGAGACTGCACTATGTGCACAAAAACAGTACTGAAACTGATATGGTCCCGGGCCGTGCACCGGGACTTTCACTCACCACGCGGCCCCAACCCAGCCGTGGGAACTACTCCTCTTCGGCTCCCAGGCCTGAGATGCGGCCTACCGCGGCATGCTCCCTGCGAGGGAGACGCCGCCGACAATCCATGGTTGGCCCCGCCCCCTAGGCGTGCGCGTGTGCTGGGACTCCTGATTTAAAGGGGCCAGTGTGGGAAACCCAGAGACAGCCTCCCGGTGATGTCAGATGCTGCTGGGTTATTTAAACCCGGCAGTCACAGCTATGCCTCACCTTGCAACGAGGTTCCCTCTCTTCTGAGAGCTTCCAGTTGCTGTTCCCTTCTCCAGGTCCCTGATTTTGTACTTCTGACTTCTGGCTTCTGACCCAGCTTCATCATTGACTGTGATTCCAGCTTCCGCCCCTGGTTTTGGCTTCGGACTTCAGACTTCGGACTTCTGGCTTCTGACCCGGGTTCGTCATTGACTGTGATTCCAGCTTCCGCCCCTGACTTTGGCTTCAGACTTCTGGCTTCTGACCCAGCTTCGTTCTTGGACTCTGACTTCTGCTTCTACTGCCTCCACAGGTATCCGGTTCTTGCTGGCCCAGGGGATTCTCCTAAATCCCAGCGGCTCGGGCTCTCACGGGCTCCTCCCGGGGGAGCCGTGGGCTTCCTAGGGTAAAGACTCTTCCAGCCTCCTGGGCCCTGCTGTCTTCATCTTCCATCTCTTCGGCCGCTTCTTGGATCCTTGGTCGCATAGGGTCCCACCTAAGTCCAAGAGGTCCGGGTCCCTACGGGCTCCTCCAGGGGGGACCTCGGACTTCCAGCGGTGAAGCCTTCTTCGGAACCTCTTGAGCGGTGCCGCCTCCCGGCTGCGACGCTCACTGTGGGTCCCCACAGTGCAACACCTGCAGTCTCAGCCGGCCCAAGGGTCCACGATCCTAACAGAAACTCCAGATAAAACACTGGAAGCCTTAGCCTGACTACTCCTGCTGTGAGTCTGCAAGCCCAATTCCTACAGTACTCACTGTGATGTTGCTTATAGTTGAAAAATACCCACTGCCGGACAGCCACTGCAACTCTCACACTATCGCCCACCTACACCACCCAAACCCTGCCTGCAACCTACCCCAGGGGGGTAAGATCAGCAGCAAATGCCTCTGCTGACAGCTTGTCTCAGTGGGTGAGACAGAGAGACAATCTGAGTGCAGTAAAAAAAAAAAAAGTGCAGTGAAAAAAGCTTGGCTGTCTGGCACAGCAGCACAAAAGGACAAAAATATTTTTCAGCAATAGCTCTGATTTTCAACAACTCAATAGATAATTGAGACACTCTGAGAGAGCTCAATCAGCAAACAACCTTTTCAGATAGAACCCAAGAAGAAAGTGCACTGTGCTACACTTGCTGAAGGTAGAAAAACACTAAGATGAGCAGTGATTGGCTGAATTTAAAAAATGCTTCACTCTGAAATGTTGGCATTCTGGTCTCCATGCCAACCTGTCCGGCCCACTCTATGACAGGGCTGTGAGGTCACTTATGACTTACAGGAAAGGGCTGGTTGCTAAGGATACTCCCACATGACCTTCTCCTATTGCAAAAGGCTGCTAAGAAAGCACTGTGAACCAAACGAATGAAACTAATATGACATGTTTCATTCGTGGGGAATCGTCATTCGTTTCGTGGTCCCATGAATGAAACAAATAGGGACCTTTTCGTTGCGGATGTGACATGTAAATGAATGCACATCCCTAGCAAATAAGTTGCTATTTTAAAACCTGCCAAAGTGATGTGTGTACATTTTTTACTTGCCTATATTTACTTTTGTTCAATATCTGATGTATGTGATTGTAAACACCATTAAAGTGAAAAAAATGACTGGATACAGGGTCTAGGTATAATAGGGGGAGGTCAGGCTGAAGAGTCAGGAAGTTCATCATGAGCTGCAGAAGGACTGGGCAAATTGGTAAACTAAATGATAAAGCTGGTTATTTCATTGCCTTGATCATGTTATAAAATAACATGATTGACATATGTAAAAGTCTACTTATAGGGTGTAAAATTATGAAATCAATGTAATAAAATTCTACATGCCTATCCATGTAAAATTGGAAGTACAAATATGCATGCATATGAGTTGCACACATTTATCCGGCTATATTCTGATCTATCTGGCTAAGTAGCAGCAGGTCTACATAAAAGGATAAGTCTGAAAAGTGATATTGGTCTGTCTAAGTAGCACTTTTCAGACTTATCTGGCTACGTGCCGCTATAAAGCTGGATAAACCAGCATTTATCTGGATAAGCCTGAACTTGTGCAGCTCATGATTTTAACATACATAAGCATTTGTGCATGCATGTTTACTTGTATTTTATAACCTTTCTGTGCTAGTTATTAAATACAGTAGCAACTTTAAGTACACCCATATACATGCATAAATGGGTGCACATGAGCAGTTTTAAAAGTTATCCTCAAAGTGTTTTATTAAAAAGCAATGACGCTACATGATGCATTTATTTTTAGTTTTTTTCCATTTATTATTATGTGTATACTAGCTTTCTAGGAATCAACTTGCCCAAGGTAGTGTACAACATAAAATTAATAATGTTTTATAAAAAAAAAACACACCCAAATGAAAAAGCCATCCCACTTCTTCATTATCACCCACTCTTCCCTCCAAATTTCCCAACAACCATCACAGCCATCATCCACCCTCACCACCACCTTCCCAGACCCTCCAATAACCAGCATCATCATCAGCCCCTGTCATAATCTTTACCCCCACCTCTTTAATCCCTCATCAGTTCCATACATCAGTCCCTAAAGCTCTTATCCTATGTCCAGCTAGCCTGCCAGGAACAACCATTGTATTCAATTTATTTCTAAATGACTTAAGGTTCTCTTCTAACCCATTATTCTCTTCCAAGCTATTTAATAAAGTTTGGTTTAATTTCATAAATATCTGAGTGAATGGGTAATTGTAGTGAGAAGGTAAGTGGAAAAGGCAGAGAGGTAGGGAAATAGATTGAAGTAAGCCAAAGAGAAATGAAAGGGAATACTATGGAAATGAAAGAGTAAAATAGAAATGGTTCTTGCATTTTGACATCTGCTGTTTGGGCAAGGGACATTATACAAGGCCGAAGGCCCAAAAGTACACATGCAGGGCACATATGTCAATTTGAAGATGCAATAATACATTTTCTTTCCTATGAAGACAATACTTTTAACATGATTGCTAATCCTGTTGGCAAAACTTTATTTCTCTTGTGTGATATGTAGACATGAAGGATGTACAAGCAGAGCTGTATACAATTTATTCCTTATATTAGCATCTCTGCCAAGTCAAAGTCATTCGTCAATTTTCCAAAATACTATATTTTAGTATTTCTTATAGAAGCCAATTTCAGTTGCCAGTCTGTAAATGTGATTCCTAAATAGGTCAAATAGAGCTGAGGTCTAAGTGTGGTAATCAACCTATCACTCCAAGCTATTTGTGGTTACTTATGAGAAGAGCAATTAAGAGAACTTGTGGTAAACCAACTCTGCTTAGCAAACACAAGCTCCATTAAACAATTAATTACAGCTTTGGGGACTGTTAATCATCTGCAGTCAGGTCATTCCAAAGCTGACTTAACGAAGGTAATATTTTGATGTTCTCATCCATTTTCTAACAGTGAAAACATTTAATAGTACACTGGTCAGTAGAAACTTCTACCAATAATAATTTATTTATTTTTATTTTTTATTTATATCCGCCTTTCAGACACCTCAACGTGGATTACATTCAGATTCTTCTCTATTATTATTTTACACACACAATTTGTTTAAATATTAATTCACATCATTGTGATGAACTGACTACAGAAAAAGTGGAATGGATATGGGTTGCATGAGACCTTAGTGCTATGGTGCAGTTGATGCAGCCTTGAGGGCAAGCTTCCAAGGCCCACGCCAACAGCTAGCAAAACTGCTCTCTGGTGGGAAAGTCTGGAACTTCACCTTTACCAGGCACCTCCTCCACAGGTTGGGCCCTTGGATTCTGGAAGAAAGCAGGACTTAGGTGGTTCCCAAGGGCAGCGGTGATGGCTAGAGTCCATAAGACAAACCAGAGACTAGGTAAACAGTAGGCTTATGGGAGTCAGAGAAAAGCTAAGGTCAGGGCAGCCAGTAAGCAAGAGTAATTGGGTCCAGGCTAGAGATCAGGTCCAGGCAGCAAGCAAATGTGGTCAAGTCCAGGTAGGAAGTCAGTCTGATACAGCAAGCTGAAGGAGTCGTGGACACACAAGAGACTGAATTGGGAATAAGTAAGAAAGGCTGGACAAGGCTGGACCAGGTGACAAGATGAGGCTGGGCTGGAAGACAAGACAAGGCTGGACGAGGCAAGGCTGGAAGGCGAGGCGAGGCAAGGCTGGAAGACAAGGCAAGCCAAGGCTGGATGAGGCAAGGCTGGAAGATGGAACAAGGAACAGGAATGCTGCCAAAGTGCACTGCAGGGAATGCAGGAGACCTGTTGCTGAGGTGAGATCTGGATGTCCAAAAGGCCCTTTTAAGTGCCGAAGCCTAGGACATCATTCAAGGGCACCACGGCCTGTTACACATTGCGGGCCCTTTAAGTCTGGGTGGCCGGTGCATGCATGTCTAAGGAGAGCAGGGCCAGTGCGAGGATGATGGTGCCCATGCTGTGCGAGTGAGGCCTACTGTTGCAGTGTTTGGCGGTGAGTAAACATAACATTATAAAATCCTCTTCATATAACTTCAGTCCTGAATTGTATTCCCCTTGCTAGTTTAACCCCGGATTTTGTCCAGTATTGCTTGTTAAAGTAGCAATTCAATCTACATTTCTAAAAATAGTAATATGGCTGTTTTTTTCTTTGTGGTATTTCTTTATTTTGAACCAGCTTCTGCATCTACTTTCTTTTTTTGGCCAAACATATTTTATAGCTCAAGGGAAAAGAGATGGGGGAAGTGGTTTTATTTATCTTCTGGCCCCTTTATGAGGGCGGGAAAAGGGTTGAAATAAACTTGGGAGGGTTGTTGGCTATTATGTCATTTGCTTGATATTCTATTGTATTTTATTATTTTGTTATAAGCCACATTGATTCGTTTGAGCTGAATCAATGCAGCTTAAAGTAATATAATAATATAACAAACTCCTTAACATTTTCCTGTTTCATAGACATGGAAATGGAACTTTTTAGGGGGTTTGTTTTATGTTTGTAACTGCCCTCTCAGGGAGCATAAAATAAAAAAAGTGTCTGATGCTGGGTTTCTGAGTCTCACATCAATTTCTAAGGGTTCAAAGTCACAAAAATGGTCAAGCCAGATGGTGTAGTGGACCTGTCCCAGAGGCAAAGGATGTATTTTCTCATACTGGACAGGGAAAGTCCATAAACTATTATTAACCAGGTAAACTTGGGAAAAGCCATTGCTTATCCCTGGGCATAACCAGCATGGAATCAATCTACTTTTTAGAATCCTGCCAGGTACTTGTGACCTGGATTGGCTACTGTTGGAAACAGGATATTGGACTTGATAGACCCATGGTCTGACCCACTATGGTGGCTCTTATGTTCTTATTTCTGCTGTTTCCCCTCCGTGATCATCTTACTGCAACCCAACAATAACAACTCTTCCATCTTTCCTTCGTGTGACTGGTGGACTCACACTTTGAACCGACTTTCTGGGCTTAAGTAATACAGTTTCACTGAAAACGTGTTATAAATCTGCTGCTCGGAGTTAGCAAACTGTTATCGATCTGCTCCTCCAGATGGGAGGAGTTAACAACCTGTTGTAGATCTGCTTCTCCAGAGGGGAGGAGTAGAGATCTGTTATAATTCTGCTGCTCAGAGATAGCAATCTGTTATCGAGCTCCTCCTGTAGGGGGAGGAGTTAGCAGTCTGTTATGGATCTCCTCCTGGAGAGGGAGGAATAAACAATCTGTTATCAATCCTTGCTGCTAGGAGTGGTAATCTGTTATGAGTCCTATGAGTCCGCCAAGGAGTTAGCAATCTGTTGTAGGTCACCCTGCAAAGGGGAAGAGCTAACAATTGTAATACTCTGTAGGCAGAGTTAATGATCTGTGGTAGGTTGGCTTCCCACAGAGTGGCAGTCGTACAATACTGCTCTAGTAGTGTAAGGAATGACACTTGAGGTGAATTGGTGAATCCCTGGGCTGATGGCAGATGACAGCACCCCCAGGAGGATATCCTGAGAGGGACCACCAGCCAGGCTAGAGCATGGAGACAAACACAGATAGTTCTTCATTAGACAGGAAGTAGAACCACCAGAGGTGGCAGTAGTGAGCTGATGTGCCTGGCAGGGCTGAAGTCCTTCTGATACTGGAATTGCAGTCTCTGGGTTGCTGAGCTGTAGAGAGAGACTATAGGTAGTGAGTAGACAGGGTATGCTGGATACATAACCAGTAGTAGATGATACACTAACAATTGTAGATATCTTTAATGGCTTCTATGCAACAGAGTCTTCAGTATATTCAGGAACAGGAGCCGTAGGCGAGTGCTGGTTCCTATATGCAGTCTGGACTGAGAACTCACAATATCTGTGTATGAGATGGCTTATGGAATAGAAGAGAGTCTTGGAGGGTTTTAGGAACATAGGCCCTTGTGGAGTGAGTACCGGTTCCTATCTGTAATCTATAATAGTAATGCACCAGATATAGGTATATAATAGCTTCTAATATAGAAGAGAGTTGAGAAAGGATTTAGGAACATGGGCCCTCATGGAGCGAGTACCGGTTCCTTCTGCAATCTATAATAATAACTCACGATCTCCGTACCTGCGAAAACGTCTTAGATAGAAGGGAGTCTTCGGAGATTAGGAACATAGGCCCTCGTGGAGCGAGTACCAGTTCCTATCTGTAATACAACTCACCGTGTTCATGTCTGCGATCACTTCCAGGTAGTAAGGAGTCTTCTGAGCATTCAGGGACGTAGGCCCTCGTGGAGCGAGTACCGGATCCCGTCTTAGCAATCTGAAATCAAGAAGAGAGAGCGGGGCCCCTGAGGAGCGTGTACCCCTAGGTAAGGTGGTGGAGGCAGAGCAGCGGAGGATGAAGCGGGTCAGAATGATCCTCGCAATCAAACCCCCTGACTAGCTTGATTCGTAATTACTAACAAATACCTTTTAAGCTGGAAGCGGATGACGTCACTACGGGGGAATGCCCCCGAGGTTCGCGCCCTTGCCGGTACAAACTCTGGAGCGTGCGCGCGCGTGCGCCCTTACATCATCAGGAACATGGTGGATCCGCAGCGTCAGGCCAGCCCGGGGATTCCAGGAAGTACGGCGAGGAGAAGCCGCGGCAACATCTGTCCATCAGACCCGAAGGGAGTCACCTCTAAGGTAGAGAGGGTGGAGCGAGGGCGAGAACAGGCATTAACACAACAAAAAGATATCTTCCAATAATAGAAATCTTTATTTTTCTGGGTTTACCAACAGTCAATATCACAAGAATGAAAAATCACAGCAATAATGAGTCATAGGAATCACACGCAGAGATAAGCACTAGGGATGTGAATCGTTTTTTGACGATTTAAAATATCGTCCGATATATTTTAAATCGTCAAAAATCGTTAGAGGCGATATATAATAGGAATTCCCCGATTTATCGTCAAAAATCGTAAATCGGGGGAAGGGGGAGGGCGGGAAAACCGGCACATTAAAACAACCCTAAAACCCACCCCGACCCTTTAAAATAAATCCCGAACCCTCCCGAACCCCCCCCAAAATGTCTTAAATTACCTGGGGTCCAGTGGGGCGGGCCGTATTGCAAAATGGCGCCGGCCGTATGGCCATTTTGCAATACGGCAACATGATTCGAGTGCAGGAGGTCGTTCCCGGACCCCCGCTGGACTTTTGGCAAGTCTTGTGGGGGTCAGGAGGCCCCCCCCAAGCTGGCCAAAAGTCCCTGGGGGTCCAGCGGGGGTCTGGGAGCGATCTCCTATGCTCGTGATATCAGGGGACAGGAACCTTTACCCTGTCATATGACAGGGCAAAGGTAGCGCCGGCGCCATTTCTATCAATGCACCCGTGGCCCGAGAGTGGAAGATCACACCGGGACCCCCCCACTGGACCCCAGGTAATTTAAGACATTTTAGGGGGGTTCGGGAGGGTGGGGGATTTATTTTAAAGGGTCGGGGTGGGTTTTAGGGTTGTTTTAGTGTGCCGGTTTTCCCGCCCTCCCCCGATTTACGATTTACACGATATTTAAAAAAACAAAACCGCGACGATCCGATTCCCTCCCCCCCCCAGCCAAAATCGATCGTTAAGACGATCGATCACATGATTCACATCTCTAATAAGCACTGCAGCAAAAACAAATATACTTTTACAGTATGCTTCCTCTTCCCTTAGGAACTGGTGTTACAGATCTTTAGCAACTTCTTAATAACCATGAATAATGGCTCAGTCCTTTCCTCGATAAAATACCCTTATCAGTACCCATATCCCCTCACATGATCTTCTTTCTAGTAATCCCTTTTAGGAAAAATCTTTAGCATTTCCCACAAGTAGGGCCAGACTGAGATATGTTGGCGCCCAAGGCAGGCAAGTCATTTGAAGCCCCCCCTCCTAGTAATTTGGTGCCCCCCCCCCCAAACACTCCAAACAGGAAAGCATTGCTTTTATCTTTAAATTCAAAATAAGGGATTTATTATATGCACTGAGTGTAAACATTACATTTTACACACACACACACACACACACACACAGTCACTCACAGATTCACAAACACACACATATATTCACTCTCTCTGACGCATAAACTCACAGTCATTCTCAGAGATACACATACACACAGTCACTTTTTCAGATATAGAGACAGAGACACACACACAGCCACTCTCTCTCAGACACAGAAACATACACACAGTCATTCTCTGTCACAGATGGACAGACACAAACACAGCCACTCTTAGACACAGAGATGGACCCACACACACACACACACAAATACTGTCTCAGACATGAGAAAGACACATATGTTACTCTCTTAGACACTAATTTCTATACAGCTAGAATCATAATTTAAATAGAAAACCAGAATCTAAAAAACAAGCAGTTAATATCAAATGAATATTACCAGGAAGAAAAGACATTATTAAACGTATTTACTGTAAATAATAATACAGAGGCTTCCGCAAGGATCTCCTTTTAACAAAGACCCTTTATTTTGTTGTCTGGAGCTATTTAATGAAAGTAGGTTTCCATATACTTTTCAGACTCCTATACGACACCATCAGTTATCAAATTACCCTTAAAATAGAGCTCTTGAGTTTCTATAATTCTATCAAGTGATTAGAAAAGTTTTTATACTCTTGTTGCTGCTTTGTTTTAATGTGGTTGTGAGATTTCAACTTCCTCAATGTTACAGTAGTTCAGACATTTATAGAATGAAATCATGGCAGGAATTTGAAGTCAAATAGCATCCATATCGAAGTACAGAATGTTTATAAATACCTGATTAGCTTCCATCATTCCATGTACTGGTAGTCATCTTTATTCCATTTAGTTGTCAGTGATTTTAAAAAATGACATTAATTGCCATTATTGCTGCAAAAGAATTTCAGAGATTTTAATTTTCAGCAATTAAAATAATGCTTTCCAGTTGTTGAATGGCCCATTTACTCAGTCCCAATGCTGATTCATTATGGATGGAATAACTTCAAATGTTATATTTAGATGAGATGAGATGAAGGTAGAAGACCATCCTGGGTGATTTTCAAACAGCCCATGTAGTTGCAACCCATGTGGGTGGTTTTAGCCTGCATACATTACCGGAACTTTCAAAGGCAAAGTACATGGGTACAATCCCTTGGAAACTATACATAAAGGGGCAAATTTTAAAAGCCCTGAACGCGTAAATCCAGCCAGATTTACGCGCACAGGGGACTTGCGCGCCGGCCGCCTATGTTACATAAGCCGCGGGTGTGCACAAAGCCCCAGGATGTGTGTAAGTCCGGGGGCTTTGTATGGGGGAGGCGTGTTGGGGCGGTGTCAGGGCGGCGTGGCATTTGGGGGCATTCTGGGGGTGGGGCCGTGGGCATGGCACCCTGGGGCCATTCTGGGGGCGTGGCTGAGGCCTCCAAACCAACCCCCAGACCGGGGAATGGCGCACCGGCAGCCGCCGGCACGCGCAAGTTATGCCTGCCTCGGGCAGGCGTAACTTTCTCAACAAAGGTGGGGGGGGGATTTAATTAGGGCTGGGGGGGGTCGGTTAGGTAGGGAAAGGAAGGGGAAGGTGGGGGGGGGGGCCGGAAAAAAGGTTCCCTCCGAGGCCGCTCCGATATCGGAGCGGCCTCGGAGGGAATGGAGGCAGGCTGCTCGGCTCGGAGCATGCAGGTTGCACAATTGTGCACCCCCCTGCATGCGCCGACCCTGGATTTTATAACATGCGTGCGGCAGCGCACGCATGTTATAAAATCGGGCGTAGATTTGTTCGCGCCAGGTTGTGCGAACAAATCTACGCCCACGCATAACTTTAAAAATCTACCCCAAAATACATATGTCAAGAGTGCCCACATACTTTGTGCTCACTGTCTTGTGCAGGCAGCCAAGAGGGGAAAAATAGCACCCATACTTTTGAAAATGCAATTTAATGTATCTATTTATATCATGCCTTTCCATTATATTGCTCAATTAGCACCGATAACCATCCTCCCTCCCACACACACACACATGTGTGCTTATAATGAATTTACATTTATTTCAGTTTAAAACAACTGAAAAGGAGAAAAGTACAGGGTGATAGGTAAAAGAGCTTGTTCTCATTTCCCCAAGGCTGCAGGATGTTGGCCAACCAGGAAACAGGCATGAGAAAGAACAAAGGGCCTTGGAGTGATGAAGAAACCAGGTCAGCCTCTACAAAAGTCCAGCTGCTGGAATAAGAGGACAAAGAGAGAGCGAGAAAGAGAAAGTTTTCCTGTGGCTCAAAGAGACTGAGGAAGGCAAAAGACTGTTTACTGTTCTGAGCTGTGGGAGTGGGTGTGGCTTCATTTAGGGTTCAGGGACTGTGAAGGAGGAGCAGACTAGAATTTATTTTTTAAGCTGGATAAAATGGAGATGGTATCAAAAGACAAACAGGGATAAACAATTATGTGAGCTGATGAACTTTTGTCCAGTATTGCTTATCCTGGGAAATGACCTTTCAAAGGTACAAACTCATTGGATAGACAAATACCACTTTGCTCTATATAACTGATAAATTATTATTTACATGTTTATCTATTATGCAATTAAAAACATTTCTTTAAACACCTACTGTGAGGAAAAATTATTTAAGGTAGGAATCTTTATATAGTGGTCCACCCGATGGAGTCTAACTAAATTTGGCAGTTCTATTGAAACTTGAATCACACTTATCTTTATTTCTTGTGCACAGATCTTCCATCCGATGTATTTTTCCACAAATAGAGAGCACCAAGTTGCCCAGAAGTTCAAAACATGACTTGTCCCGATATTGCTTATCCTGGGAAATGACCATTCAAAGGTACAAACTCATTGGATAGCCAGATATAGAGAAAAACGGTTGGTGCTTTCTAATTTGTCTTTTGATACTTTTGTTTGGGAGGGATTTTCACGAGGCTTTTTTGTCTGTTTGGTAAAATGGAAATGAACCTTTGAGGGTTGCTTTACGGAGCTATGGAGGAGAAATAGGCTAGAGATTGTGATTCCTTTTGCTCGGGAAAACTGAACCGAATATTTGTGAGGTTTTGTCAGTCTTCCACCAACCTATTGAAAAGGATTTTTCTGTTGTCTGACTGACCTGAGGAGGAGACGCCCTTGTCCCAGGCAGTAGAACTGGCTTGGAGATAATAGGCCTAGGTTTATGTTCACCCTGTTTTCAAGACTCCACTTGTAACTGACTAAATACTTTTTATGTTGCATGCTGAGCTTTAATACAGGCAACTTGATGTGATCAATACTGAGAACAGTGAATCCCTAAGAGGAACATGAGATCATAGAAATGTTATGAAGCCAGAAGTTAATTTGTTGATTCTCCAAGAAATACAGCCTGTGCTGCCAGAACCAGAAGCAGCAAGTTGGATCAGCAGGACTGGAACTTATGAAGTCCTTTGTCCTGCAGTGCTATCCCTCCCCCACCTAACCTATAAAATGCCCAAGGGTATACCCCTTTTTTAATGTCAGGAAAAGTATGCAGATTGTATATTGAGGAAAAGCAGTTTAAGTCAGGCTACTTTACCTGGTTACTCATTCAAATGACTTGAAACTTGCCCTTATTTCTAGTTTTTACAATTAGCCTGGTGCAAATGTTTCAATTTGATGAAATAACTGTGAACAATGGCAATGTAGTTTACTGTACTCTGATGTCCTTTGGCTGCCTTACTGTCATATCTTTTCAAAGATGGTCCCTGCTTTCTATGCTTTAGGTAATTGCACTGTTTTAGCTGGAAAAAGTCTTTATTAGCATAAATGAAATGATTTAAAATCCACTTCACTAGGAAATAATCGTCTTTCATATTGTGTACTCTTCAGTGAAAATGAAGTACAAGATACTATTCATAGCAGGGCAGTTCATACCCCTCCCTTAAAGCAGGATCCAATGTACCTAAGCTATCCTGGTCAGATGTTCATCCAATCTGCACTTAAAAACTTCTATTTATGGAGATTCCACCACTGCTCTAGGTAATTTCTTCTATTGCTTAACTATGCTTGCACACATTTCATAATGTAAATTAGAATGGAGAAATATAATTGTGCACAGATTATTGTCATCATTAGCTGGCTATTTTTATGGACTGTGTTTTAGTGCCCCGTGGTGCTGAAATCAACATTGAAAATTAATGTAGTCGCGTGTTGGCCGTTCTTCTGAAAATCTGTACAGGTTATAATAATCCTTTCTCATACCGACTTAAAAAAAAAGTGTGTTTTTTTTAAGTTCCCCTGTAAATGTTCAGTAGTATTTCAGAAGAATAAATTCATATTTCAGGATCCAGCCCACTTGGAATCCTTTCTGGTGGATAAAGGTTGAGGTAGAAAAGCTGCATATTAATTAATATATCTCCTGTGTTTGTAAATTATATTTACATTTTTCCTTATATTTGTCCTGGATGATTCCTCCCATTATGGGGACTAGGAATTTCGATGTATTAGTTTAGTTATATAAAATGCCTTATGTTTGCTTGACATGAAAATTTTTTTCTTTTTGATTTTTTACAACTGTAATTTGTTTAAAATCTCAATAAAGTATAAATTAAAAATTAAAAAAAAACAAACAAAAACTACATACACAGAAAATGTATCATTTTCACATACAGCATTTCCAAATTTGTTGAGAAATGCCAGGGATGAGATTACAGATATAGAAAATATGCATATGCAATATCCAGTCACTTTGCAATTTTAGAGTCTGTTTTCTCCACAAATGCAATTAGAAAGAAAATGGCTTCTAAAATTGTAGTTTTCTGATGGAAGTTCATATTTCCATGATCGAGTCTCAGTGGGAAAAGTAATAGTCAATGAAGTGCTCAGGTCAGTGTGGCACTGGTCTGGCCCAATCTTATTGTTCAGGGCCAGAACCAAGTGTGTGCAGCAGGGACCGCCTTGCTCTCTAGGTAAATTACATATGGGCTGATACAGTAAACGGTGCGGGAGAGCAGGCAAGTGCCCGCTCTCCCGACGCGCGCCCAGGCCACTCTACTGGGCGCACGATTCACTAAGCAAGATTATGCAAATTAGGGCCCACGGTAAAAAGGAGACACTAGGGACACTAGCACATCCCTAGCACCTCCTTTTTGACAGAAGCGGTGGCTGTCAGAGGGTTTGACAGCCGACGCTTAATTTTACCGGCGTCAGTTGTCAAACCCACTGACAGCCACGGGTTCAGAAAATGGATGCCGGCAAAATTGAGCGTCCATCTTCCAACCCGCAGATTTAATTTTTTTTTTATTTTTGGGGCCTCCAACTTAATATCATTATGATATTACCTGGGAAAACAGGGATAAAAAACTAATAAACCTTGTATACATGGTTCTATTCATGTGGGATTGTACTGGTATGACCAGACACAACAGGAGTAAGAGAGGGACACAGATTCAGGTAAACTCAGACTGACTCATACAGGTTATAATATATCCAGGCAACCCTTACAGTCCCATCCTTTCTCAGCAAGGTCAGGTGACACAGCCGGAGATTAGTAATCCCTTGCTGTCTGGCCTGGAGGATAACATTTTGCTATTGGTCCTCCAACAAATGGCTGAGGAAGAGCTATGCATACTTCTCCTTTAGAGGGACAGACTCCTAGTGTCCATTTTGGTTATATTAAAGGGAAGGGAAGGATATGCTTCTTCCATCTTTGGTGCTTTTCTTCACTGCCTATTAACAGGCCGATGCAGAAGACTGTGTGTTGAAACTGTGTGCTGAAATTCAGGGCATAGTCTCTTAACACACAAGCAACTTTATTCAATTCCCGATATAGTAAACTAATGTTTATGCTATTGCATCAGGAGTTAAAATGTGCAGATACAAAGTTAAAAGTTGTGTACAGCGCAGGCTGAATGCACATTTTAACTCAGGGAGGGGTGGAGCTGACAGCGAGCACTGGTTGGTGAGGATTGCAGGAGAGAGGGGAGGGTTGCTCTTTGTGTAAAAGAAATATACTGAAAGTGTAAAAATAAGGCTGAGAAGCCAGCCCGCAGCTTTCAGCAGCCATAAATTAAGGCCTCCACATTAAGGACAGACTTCCCCCTTCCCTCCCCCACCCTGCAATCTTACTTGCCCAATCGCTGGAGCACCAGCCAGCAAGAGAATCGACAGAAGCTGAGCCAAGGCTGAGAGTCATTGGCCCACCACCCATGGACTGATCCCTTTGCACAGGAGACCACCGACACTGAGCAGATACTAAAAAGCTTAATTGGGAAAGTGCTGCTCCTGCTCCCCTGCTGCTGGCTCCCTCAAGGGCTATAGCCTGTTCCACTGCAGGACGGAGGGGGGGGGGGGGGGGGGGGGAAGGGAAATAATTTAAAACAGTTTTTTGGCCATAGCCATAGTGTACATATAAGAGAGTAGCAAAACAGTCAGCTTGTTAAGGGGAGAAGCAGCACCGGAAATTGTACTCTAACAACCAGGAGTAAAGTTTTCAGCATAAGTAAATCCTGGGTTAGGGCCAGCGCAGCTCTGTGCATTGGGTGGTAATGGTTAATGCCCTTCTTAGCATGGGATTTCCATGCGAAGGCACTAAACTGACCGCACCTTTTTGAAAGCACATTCTTTTGAGCATAAAACACCTTCCTGTATCGGCAGTAACGTTTACGCTCACAAAATTTACATTTATGTGCAGGTAAAATTGGTTGTTCAGCTAAATGCACCTTATTGCATCAGCCTGCCAGTGGGGAATGAGCGACAATGTTATAGTACCCAGCACCGTTTGGGTCCTCTGCTCAAATCCAGCTCAGGTCAGTAGGGACCTTATAAAGGTGGCCTGTGTGGAAATGAGCTGGTGGCGTCAGTCCAGTTTTATTTAGGGGCCAGGGCAGAAGCATTCACATCTCACCCTCTGTCAGACTCCTACAAATCTGTAGACTCTGCTGTAAACTTTGGGGCAGATTTTCAAAGGGGTACGCGCGTAAGATACGTGCATATCCCCCGAAAACCTGCCCCAACCTCCCCCTGCGTGTGCCGAGCCTATGTTGAATAGGCTCGGCGGCGCGTGCTAGCCCCGGGACGAGCGTACGTCCCGGGTCTTTGCTAGGGGGGCATGTCGGGGGGCGTGTCAGGGGGGGGGGGGGGCGCGACGTTCGGGGGTGTTCCGGGGGTGTGGTGCCAGCCCGGGGGTGTTCCAGGGCGTGGCCGTGGCCTCCGGACCAGCCCCCGGACCGGAACATGGCGCACCGGCAGCCGGCCCAGCACGCGCAAGTTACACCTGCCCCAAAGCAGGCGTAACTTTTCCAACAAAGGTAGGGGGGGGGTTTAGATAGGGCTGGGGGGGGGGTGGGTAGGGGAAGGGAGGGGAAGGTGCAGGGGGGTGGAAGGAAAGTTCCCTCCGAGGCCGCTCTGATTTCGGAGTGGCCTCGGAGGGAATGGAGGCAGGCTGCATGGCTCGGCGCACGCAGGCTGCTGATTTTGCGCAGCCTTGCGCGCACCAACCCTGAATTTTAAAAGATACGCTCGGCTACGCACGTATCTATTAAAATCTGGTGTACTTTTGTTTCCACTGGTCGCACAAACAAAAGTACTCGCGTGCGCAGTTTTTTAAAATCTACCCCTTTGCCACTGACATTGTAAAAAGGACACAAGGAGGACTACTCAATATTAAAGCTCAGTCAAAAGACTGGTCTCTGGAGTGAAAGGGAAGAATATGTGTCCCATCTTCCTGCTCTTCTCATCATTCTTATAGCCTGGAAACACCCCTTTCTTGTATTTCTCACATAAAATTCTCTTGCTCCTTTACTCTCAGAGCTCAGCATTCTTCTCTGACAGTATAAGGTCATTGTTGAAACCCCCCATTTTTATTACATTTTTGAGAGATTCTAAAGGTATTGAATTCTATGATATAGGCATGCAAGTTATAAAATCAGGGGTTGGCCTGCGCAAGGGGGTGCACAATTGTGCTCTGCCTTCCCCCGTTCCCTCCCAGGCCGCTCTGAGAAGAGAAATTCCTTTCCCCCTAAACTGATGTTCCCACCCCTTCCCTCCCCCTAGCCCTACTCTAACCCTCCCAAAATTTTAATTTTACCTTTTGCGCCTTTATTTTACCTTTTGCTGCTGGCGCAAGTTGCACACGCCGGCAGCCTGCTGGCACACAATCCTTTGACACAGCGGCAATGGCGGCTGGCCCAGCCGCTGGTCCAGCCCCAGGACTGCCTCGTGTGCCTGGACTGCCCCTTTAGTAAAGCCCCGGGACTTACACACGTCCCGGGGCTTTACGCGCATCACTGGGCCTTTTTATAATAGGCCCGGTGCGCATAACCTTTTTAAAGTTCAGCCCTAAATGTATACAGTATATGTTTCTTATAATGCTGCCACCCAGTGTAATTTTGTGTTATTGCACAGCTCAGATTCTCTGTATGTTGTAGAACTCTTTCTTTCTGATTGGTAGTCTTTTGAATGTTTCTGAGCTCCTTATTGGATCTTTCCTGTTCTGTTTTGTCTCTCTGTCTGTGTTCTCTTGCCTGCTCTCATTGGTTCCTTTGCCTCAAGGAATGTCTGGTACTGTTCATTACCTGCAGAGACTTTTAGTTATAAGAAGTCCCTGGCGTGCTAATAGTTCTCCCTGATTCTTCCTGTACAGGCTCCTTAAAGCATCACTTTTTTACCTATTAATTCCTATCCCGCTACTGCTCACTAGTATCTATGGTTTCTCTCACAGATGCAGTTGTCTTTCCTCTAACTACAGGGATTCCAGAAACTTAACAGCTAATCTGAACTCTGTTGTCTATGTGACTATCCTTGATACCTTGAAAATCATAGTAAGTTTGAACTGTTCAACTTTCTAATAAATATTGTTTGGCATTCAAGAATTAATTTTTCTAGTATTTGAAGATGAGAAAGGAAAAGATTTAACTGCATAGCCACTTAAGCTAAGAGAGTGAGAACTGAGGTCAATACAATTAGGAGTAGATTTTAAAAGAAGCGTTCGGGGCCTACATGTGCGTGTGCTACCTGGCATGCGCACATGTACGCCCTATTTTATAACTTGCATGCGCAGGCACGCGCAAGTTATAAAATCAGGGGTCGGCAAGCATAAGGAGGTGCACAATTGTGCCTTCCATGCGCCAAGCCACGCTGCCTTCCCTGCTCAGAAATCCCTCCCAGGCTGCTCAGAAATCGAAAATAGGGCCCTTATTGAACACTTTATTCATCACTAGAAGCTTCTAGCATAACTAGAGAGAAATTTTGAGAGGATCTGAAATTTCCCCAGATGTTAGGATTTCACAAGGACTATTTAAATGCCCCTATCATTATATTTGAATTAGATGCAGCTATTAGATGTTTGAGCTTAGGCAAAACTCCTGGTATTGATGAACTGGGGTCTGAATTTTACAGAATTCTTGGGAATAAAATATTTTCTCCCTTTAATCTGATGTATATATTTTCATTACAAAGAGGTTTTTTGTTACCTGGAAATAATCAAACTTTAATTATGGTATTTCCAAAAAAAGGGAAAGATCTCACTAGGCCCGAGAGTTATAGCCCTATATCTCTTGTTAATGTAGATATAAGGAGGCTAATATTCAATAGGCAGTTTACTGGAAAAGTTATCCATCTAATTTTAACCAGATAACTAGTCCCATATACATCCCGCTGAATATACTAGCTTATACTTATCCAGTTACATATAGCTGAATAACAAAAAATCTAACTGGCTATATTTGAAAATAGTTGGCTAGGTTTTTTAGTTACTTGGCCTTGTGTGCCCTGATAATGTGCTACTTGACCAGTTATCTTTAAAAGATATCCAGCTAAGTACCACTGTCATAAGGATGCAAAAGCTAGCAAATAAAGAAGCCATCAGGCCAATCCCCTCTTTCCTCTCCACAACATGTTACAAAGACCTAATGGATCATGCTCTTCTCAGACACCCCCCCCCCCCAAAGAAACAAAAGCTTTTAATGGAACAAAGGTGCCATATTTTGGTTTTTAAAATCAATTTAAAGAGCAGTCAGCATCCATCCCTTCCCTCCCACCATCCTGCAAGAATAAGAATAAGATTCTGGTCGCCGAATCTCAAAAAAGATATAATTGCGATAGAGAAAATACAGAGAAGGGCTACCAAAATGATAAGGGGAATGGATCAGCTTCCCTATGAGGAAAGACTAAAGAGATTAGGACTTTTCAGCTTGGAGAAGAGACGGCTGAGGGGGGATATGATAGAGGTGTTTAAAATTATGAGAGGTCTAGAACAGGTAGATGTGAATCGGTTATTTACTCTTTCGGATAATAGAAAGACTAGGGGGCACCCCATGAAGTTAGCATGTGGCACATTTAAAACTAATCGGAGAAAGTTCTTCACTCAATGCACAATTAAACTCTGGAATTTGTTGCCAGAGGACTTGGTTAGTTCAGTTAGTATAGTTGTGTTTAAAAAAGGATTGGATAAGTTCTTGGAGGAGAAGTCCATTATCTGCTATTAATTAAGTTGACTTAGAAAAATAGCCACTGCTATTACTAGCAACGGTAACAAGGAATAGACTTAGTTTTTGGGTACTTGCCAAGTTCTTATGGCCTGGATTGGCCACTGTTGGAAACAGGATGCTGGGCTTGATGGATCCTTGGTCTGACCCAGTATGGCATGTTCTTATGTTCTTCTTAAGAAACAGCACAAATCTCCCACTTCCCCTTCCCATCCCCACCCCCAGTGCCTTCATTTTTATTGCTGGGAGCAAGGGACGCTCTGCCTTGCGCCTGGCACTTCCAGCATTGCTGTAAGAAAGGAAGCACTGGATCCGTATGCTTATATTAAGCTTGCACTTCCAGTGTTGCCTCTAGCTCCCTTTCTCTTACAGCTTGGAAGTGGGTCTAAAATTAGTTGGCTAAACGTCGTGACGTCACGCCTTGAGCGCTGAAATTGCACGGGCATACACAAGCGTACATTCATTCACTGCCGGCGGGGGCTGCTGGAGGCCGCTTTTGCCGCCGGCTCCCTCCGCCTGGATGAATGCACGCCCGCCCACCCGCCGGCTCCCGCCGCCGCCACCTGGATGAACGCGCGCCTGCCGGCTCCCGCCACCACCTAGATGAACGCCTGGATGAACGCGCGCCCGCTGGCACCCGCCACCGCCTGGATGAAAGCGCGCCCGCCGGCTCCCGCCGCCCCCTCGATGGACACGTGCCCACCCACCCGCCGGCTCCCGCCTCAATGACAGCACGCGCGCCCGCCGGCTCCCGCCTCAATGAACTCGCTCCGCCTCGAATGCGCACCCGCCGGCTCCCGCCAGTAAGTTTACTTTTTTTACACTTTATTCCCTTTTGTTTTAATTTTCGCCCTGCGCCTTGCTTCGGGAGGGGGGGAACCATCCACTTCCTGGTACCTGTCATTTCAAATGTCAGTTGAAATGACATTTGAAATGACAGGTACCAGCGCACCCAGGATACTGTATAGGCGCTGTATTAAGCGCCTATACAGTAAAATGGGTTGCGCGGGCCTAACGCTTCGCCTAACGCTTCGCAGATGCGGCTTGCATTTGCAAGCAATTTAAATAGAGTATCGAGCAGTATGTGAGCAGGACTGTGCGTGCGGCGAACGAGGGTGCGCCCAGCACTGCCGCACTCTTTCTAACGCAGCCTTTCTGTATCGACCTGTTAGCATGATAACTCCCTCCCTAGAATACCCCTGAAATGCCCCTTTTTTATCCAGCTAATTTATCCCTTTATTATTTGGCTATAATTTAGTTGGATAATTGACTGAATAGAATATGCCACATTTTCTTTTTAGACGGATATCTTTTGAGTTATCTGTCGAAATAGATTTTGAATATAGACCTCAAAACTTTTAGCATCTATATTAGCTACTAGGTTGCATTTAGTAGCTCTGGGTTTATATCCACTGATCAAGAGGGTTTTGTCAAAGATAGACATGGTATATGTAATGTACATAAACTTATTAATGCTCTATAAAAATCCAGATAATTGCAAAAAATATAGTGGTTAGATTAGTTGCAGAAAAAGTCTTTGACAAGGTACAAGGGTCACATATGTTTTGGATATTGGAACAATATGTTTTTATGATTCCTTTTTACATTGGCTTAAACTTTATATATGAATCCACAAGCAATACTGATTATTAATTAGAGATGTGAATCATGTGATCGATCGTCTTAACGATCGATTTCGGCTGGGAGGGGGAGGGATTCGGATCGTCGCAGTTTGGGTTTTTTAAATATCGTGTAAATCGTGTAAATCAAAAACCGGCACACTAAAACATCCCTAAAACCTACCCCGACCCTTTAAAATAAATCCCCCACCCTCCCGAACCCCCCCAAAATGCCTTAAATTACCTGGGGTCCAGAGGAAGGGTCCCGGTGTGATATTTTACTCTCGGACCTCCGTGCGTTGTAGAAATGGTGCCGGCGCTACCTTTGACCTGACAGGTCAAAGGTAGCGCCGGCGCCATTTTGTTTTTTTGTCCCCCGATGTCAGGAGCGTAGGAGATCGCTCCCGGACCCCCCGCTGGACCCCCAGGGACTTTTGGCCAGCTTGGGGGGGCCTCCTGACCCCCACAAGACTTGCCAAAAGTCCAGCGGGGGTCTGGGAGCGATCTCCTACCGTGAATCGTTTTTCCGTACAGAAAAACGATTTGACTGCAGGAGGTCGTTCCGGACCCCCGCTGGACCCCCAGGGACTTTTGGCCAGCTTGGGGGGGCCTCCTGACCCCCACAAGACTTGCCAAAAGTCCAGCGGGATCCGGAACGACCTCCTGCAGTCGAATCGTGTTGCCGATTCCCTTTGCATTCTCCCTTTGCATTCTATGGGGGTATAAGGCAGAGCTATGAACTGTCTATTAATCTTTGGTGATAAAATTGAAATCTCTTCCATCATTTTGGAGATTATGGTTGAGTAAATTAAGTAAAAGATTTGCATGTTTGTAGGTGCTATTTTGCTATTTGTTGCTAATCCTACTGATACATTGGATATTAAGTTTCAGGTTTATATGGATTTTGGGAGTTTAACTTTACTAAATCTGAGGCCATGCCCATAGAATCTTCTACTCAGATGGAATGGCATGCTGATTTCCCCCTATAGATGGCAAGCTCCCAGTTGTCATATTTGTGATTAAAGATTCCATTTTATTTATTCACCAGGTACAATTTGAACATCTTATCTCTGACTGACAATTTTCAATTACAGATTCAAGCATGGATGGAATTACCATTGTCCCTATTTGGACAGGGTGCAGTGTTTAAAATTGTATTGCTTCCCAAATTACTGTATAAACTTCAAATGTTGCCCTGCTAGATTACCCAAAGAGATGAAATTGAAATCTATGGTTTCTAACCTTGTATGGTGGGGAAAGACTAGAAAATTTAGAGGTAGATTTTAAAAGCCATGTGTTTGCAAAAACAGCCATATATGTGTGCTGCATGGGAGCTATGTGAAGTGCACAGCATGGACATTCCCAGTGCATAACCCTTAATTTTCCTCAGCCAATGTGCCACTTTGCTAGAGAGAGAGAGAGAGACAGACAGACAGACTCTTTATAAAGCTCAGCCTGATACTCAATATATGGACCATTGTAAGGAAGCACTTTGATTCAGGGTGAGTTTCTGGAGATGGGTTGGAGTTTTGGGGGGTGTTGTTACAGACACATTCAGAGGTACTCATTGTAAAATTGACATCAGTAAAGAATTTTAGACCTTATAAGTAATGACAATTCTAACAAGAGGAGTTGATTTGTACACTGCAGTCTCTGCTAGCTGCATTGTACAAATCAACATCTTTTCATCACTTATAAGGTCTAAACTTCTTTAATGATGTCAATTTTACAATGAATACCTCTGAATTTGTCTGTAACAACACTTCCCCTAACCCCAACCCACCTCCCAAAAACTCATCCCGAATCAAAGTGCTTTCTTAAATGGTCCATATATTGAGTGTCAGGCTGAGCCTTACAAATAGTCTGTCTGTCTGTCTCTCTCTCTCTCTCCCTCCTCCGCCCTCCGCCCCCCCCCCCCCCAACACTCTCTCTCTCTCTCTCTCTCTCTCGCTCTCTCTTATGCAGAGCTGCAGACATATGCACGCAAAGAGAATTTTATAGCCTAAGCATATACTTTATAAGATAGCACGTATCTATATGGGCGCACACGCGCCCCTTTTAAAATCTACCCATTAGTTAACAAACTTTAAGGGCAGGCAAAGCTTATAAGAACATAAATTTTGCCATCCTGAGTCAGACCTAGGGGTCACCAAGCCCAGGATCAGGTTTCCAACAGTTGCTAATCCAGGTCACAAGTAACTAGCAGATTCCTAACTTCAGTAGAATCCATGCTCCTTATCCCAGAGATTAAGCAGTGGACTTCCCCAAGTTCAACTTAACAATGGTTTATGGACTTTTCATCCAGGAACATGTACAAACCTTTTTTAAACCCAGCTACATTAACAACGTTTACCACATCCTCTGATATTGAATCTCAGAGTTTAATTATGCATTGAGTAAAAAAGTATTTTCTCCTATTTGTCTTTAAATGTATTACCTAGTAGCTTCATTGCATGTCCCCTAGTCTTTGTGCTTTTTGAGAACATAAATAACTTTGTACGTACCCATTCAAATCCACTCATCATTTTACAGACTTCTATCATATCTCTCCTCAGTTGTCTTTTCTCCAAGGTGAAGGGCCTTAAGCTAGGGGTGTGCATTCGTTTTCGCCGTATTGGCGATCCGCAACGTATATTACACTATTCGTAGTATTCGTGGGGAAGCAAAACGTATCGCGATTCCCCACGAATACACGAATCTTCTCCGAACTACACGGCCACCTAAATAAAAATTTAAACAAATCCCCCACCCTCCTGAACCCCCCCCCAAGACTTACCAAAACTCCCTGGTGGTCCAGCAGGGGGTCCGGGAGCCATCCCCTGCACTCACACCCTCGGTGCCGGTTTCATCATGGCGCCGATAGCCTTTGTTACAGGGGCCATTGGTCAGCCCCTGTCACATGGCCATCGGTGCCATCTTGTGCTCCTACCATGTGACAGGGGCTGACCAATGGCACCGGTAGCCCCTGTGACGCCGGCAATTTCATTATGAAGAGCTTGGTGGAACACTTAAAGATCCCACATGTTCGTCTTCCAGTTCCTTTGGTCATCTCCTCGATCCAAGGTAAACCTCTTCTGGAACGTGTGACACACACCATGGTTCCCGTCCAATTGAGGGCTGGGATCCTTCATCGGGAGCAGATGTCGTTCTATGTTTTGGAATATTCCATACATCGGTCGTCCTGGGCCTTCCCTGGCTCCAGGTGCATGCTCCTTAGTTCAGCTGGAAGACCTTGCAGCTATCTCGCTGGGGGCCGAATTGTCATGGCAATTGCCTCCAAACAGTGATCCCAGTCTCAAGTTCGATTGCCTCCACCAGTCTTCCAGGCCTGCCAGCCTCTTAGTATTGCAATGCCTCCGAGAGCATAGACAGTATGCGAAACTTGAAAAGTGCCTTTTTGAACAGGAGTCTCTTCCCTTCCTGGGGTACATCGTCTCCAATGAGGGATTCCATATGGACCCCCAGAAGCTGAAAGCCATTCAGGAGTGGCTGCAGCTGTCTGGATTAAAGGCACTCCAACGGTTCTTGGGTTTCGCCAATTATTACCGATCATTCATACCGAATTATGCATCCATTGTTGCCCCGATGACAGCCCTGACCCGGAAAGGCGCGGACCACAAGAATTGGTCTCCGGGAGCAGAGGCTGCCTTTCGTTGCCTCAAGGAGGCATTTCTGCAACAACCGTGCCTTCGGCATCCGGATCCGCAGCGGCCTTTTGTCATCGAAGTGGACGCGTCCTCAGAAGGCGTGGGGGCCATTCTGAGCCAGACTTCCAAAAGTCATAAGCTACGCCCGTGTGCCTTCCTCTCCACCAGTTCTCTCCGGCAGAGTGGAACTATGCCATAGGCGACAAGGAGCTTTTAGCTATTAAGGTAGCCTTAGAAGAGTGGCACCCTTGGCTAGAGGGGGCACAACACCAGGTTACGGTCTACACAGACCATAAAACTTAGAGTACCTGCATCGGGCAAAATGACTCAACCCACGGCAGGCACGTCGGGCCCTATTCTTCACCCGAATTTAATTTTATTCTCCGTTACAGACCTACCGGGAAGAATATCAAGGCCGATGCCCTATCACGTGTATTTGAGTCTACGGAGAATTCTGATGAACTGCAGTTCATCATCGAGCCATCACGCATCCTTCTGTCTGCCACCACGACCATCCCTCCTGGGAAAACTCTGGTCCCGCCACACTTGCGGAAACAAATCCTGGCGTGGGCTCACGATTCCCGCTGTTCCGGTCATCCAGGACAATCCCGGACCTTACAGACTCTGCGCCGATATTATTGGTGGCCTAAGGTCAACAAAGATGTCCGGGCTTATGCAGAGTCATACCAGTCATGTGCTTGCCACAAGAGGATCCCCGGTTCGACCCCAGGCTTGCTTCAGCCTTTACCAGCGCCTTCGGAACCATGGACTCATGTGGCTACCAACTTTGTGGTCGATCTGCCACTATCCAGTGGCAACACGGTCATATGGGAGGTCGTCGACCGGTTTAGTAAAATGGCACACTTTGTGCCACTCCCAGGATTGCCGTCCGCACCACAGCTGGCCCAGCTGTTCGTCCAGCACATCAGGCTACATGGCCTACCAAGAGGTATCCTTTCGGATCGAGGGCCTCAATTTACTGCTAGGTTTTGGAAGGCCCTCTGCCAGAAGTTCGACGTTACCTTAGACTATACATCTGCTTATCACCCACAGTCCAATGTTCTTGCGGAGAGAACGAACCAAACCTTGGCAATGTCTCTTGTAGTGCTGTTTAAGTCTGCTTGCTTCGGTGAGTCTTCTTATGCTTTGGATCCTTGTCCTGTCTCGTCTTGGTGTTCCTGGTTTTTGACTTCAGATTGGCTAGCGGTGATTCCTGGTGTGTGACTTCGGACTGGTTAACGGTGATTCCTGGTGTGTGACTTCGGACTGGCAAGCAGCAATCCCTTGGTGTAAGACCTCAGACTGGTAAGCGACGGCCCTCTGGCACTTGACTTCGGAATTCCTCTGGACCATCGTCTCCAAGGGCCCACAAAAGTCCCAGCGGCCCATGTCCCTATGGGCTCCTCCCGGGGGGACTGCGGGTTTCCAGGGGTGAAGCTCCAGTTAGCCCTTGCACCGAACTCTCGACTCCTTGACCTCTCAAAGATCCACCTAAGTTCCAGCGGTCCAGGTCCCTATGGGCTCCTCCTGGGGGGACCGCGGACTTCCAGTGGTGAAGACTCAGTTCCTCTCCTTGACGTCACAACTCTTTGTCTGCCTCCACAGTCATCTCAGTCTCCAGTGGCAAGGGTCAGCTGGTCGCATCTTCGGTTCTGCCTCGCCACCTGACGGGAGAACCTACGAATCTTCCTCTTAAGGTATACCATCCTCCCATCGGCCCAAGGGTTCACTACCTGAGCATAACACTATCCCATGACATTTTTTAATTTCTTCAAGTCTCTCATAAGGCAATTTGTCAAATGCTTTCTGAAAGACATCACATGTTTATTTACACCTTTAAACAAGGTGGTTTAGTGAGGCAAGACTTCATTGGCTAAAACCATGTTTGGCTTGTCCAATAATTTTGTTCTTTTTATAATAGATTTGATCATCTTTCCCTGCACTGATGTCAGGCTAATTGGTCTGTAGTTTCCTGGATCACATCTAGAACACTTTTTAAAAGTCTAATACATTTGCCACCTCCAATTTTAAGGTACTATAGCTGATTTTAACGATAGATTACAGATGAATAATAATGTCTACAATTTCTTTCTTTTTTTTTTTAGTTCTTTCAGTTCTCTGAGATGTGTACCATCTGATCCAGATGATTTGCTACTTTTAGTTTGTCAGTTTGCACTATTACATCTTCCAGGTTCACTGAGATTTGTTTAATTTTCTCTGCATGATCAACTTTAAATATGATTTCTGGCATGGGAATCTGCCTCATATCCTCCTCAGCAAAAATTGAAGCAAAGAAATCATTTAATCTCTCTGCTATGGTCTTGTATTTCATTAGTATCTCTTTTATCCATTAATCATCTAATGGTCCAACTGACTCCCTCACAGGTTTTCTGCTTCAAATGTACCGGAAATGTTTTTTATGACTTTTCAGTTCTTCAGTAAGCCTCTTTTCAAATTTTGTCTTAGTCTTCCTCATCTAACTTGCTAGTACTTAAGCTGTTTCCTCTTTTCTTCATTTGGATGCCTTTTTCATTTTTGAAAGATGTTGTTTTTGCTATAATAGTCTCTCTCACCTCATCTTAAAATCATGCAGGCAGTCGTTTGGCCTTCCTTCCACCTTTTTTAATGCATGGAATACATCTGTTGTGGGCTTCCAGGAATGGTATTCTTGAACATCGTCCATGCGTGATGTAATGTCTTAATTTTTGCAGTTGCTCCTTTCCAATTTTTCCTAAATATTTCTCTCATTTCTCATAATTTCCATTTGAAAATTAAATGCTAACACAGTAGATTTCTTTAATGTCCTCCCTCCAGTCATCGTCAAACTTGATCATGTCATGATCACTATTGCCAAGTGGCCCCCAACATTTTTACATTTTGCACCAAATCATGTGTTCCACCAAGGATTAGATCTAAAATAGCTCCCCTTTTTGTTGGTTATGTACCAGCTGTTCCATAAACCATTTATTTCATCTAGAAACTTTGCTTTGTTGGCATGTTCTGATGTGACATTTACCCAGTCAATGCCAGGGTAATTGAAATCACTCATTATTATTACTGTGTTACTAATTTTGTTAGCTTCCCTATTTTTTGTTAGCACTTCATGTCTGTCTGTTCATTCTGCTCAGGTAAATGGTAGTACAACCCCAGTGATATTTTATTTCCCTTCTCATATGGAGTTTCAATCCATAAAGATTCCACACTACATTTTGGTTCTTACAGAACTTTTATCCTGTTTGGCTCTGTGCCCTTTTTAACATATATATTATTGTCACACCTCCCTAATTTGAAACAACCTATCATTGCTATATAATTTGCATTCTAGTATCACAGTGTCCCATTTATTCTCCTTCTACAAGTCTCTGAGATGCCAATTATATCTACCTTTTCATTCAGCGCTATATATTCTAATTCTCCCATCTTATTTTTCAGATTTCTAGCATTTGCATGCAGACATTTAAAAGTATATTTTTTGTTTGCATTAACAATTTGTTTATCAGTTGACATGGGTGTTATAGACCAGCTCCCCAGAGGGGAGAAGCTAGCAATCTGTTAGAGACCAGCTCCCCAGAGGGGAGGAGTTAGCAATCTGTTAGAGACCAGATTGCTGTTAGAGCAATCTGGTCTCTGCATGGTTAGAGCAATCTGCATGGTTAGAGCAATCTAGCAATCTGTTAGAGACCAGATTGCTAACCCCTCCCCAGAGGGGAGGGGTTAGCAATCTGTTAGAGACCAGCTCCCCAGAAGGGAGGAGCTAGCAATCTGTTAGAGACCAGCTCCCCAGAGGGGAGGAGTTAGCAATCTGTTATAGATCTGCTCCCCCAGATGGGAGGAGTTAGTAATCTGTTATGAATCTGGATGTTGGATACTCCCATTGATGGAGGAGTTAACAATCTATAATTGATCACCCCGCCAGGGGGCGAAGTAACACTCTGTTACGGATCTTGCTAAGGAGTAGCAATCTGTTAGTGCTCTGTTCTTCCTGAGGGAAGGAGTAGCAACTGTAAATAGTGAATCCCTGGGCCGATGGCAGTTGACAGCACCCTCAAGTGGAGATCCTGAGAGGGACCATCGGCTAGGCTGGAGTATTGAGACAAACACAGATAGTTCTTTATTAGACTGGAAGTAGAACCACCAGAGGTGGCAGTAGTGAGTTGATATGCCCGGCTGGGCTGAAGTCCCTCTGATACTGGAACAATGATCTCTGAGTTGCTGAGCTGTAAGGAGAGACTATAGGTAGTGAGTAGACAGGGTATGCTGGGCATAACCAGTGATAGATGATACACTCACAATTGTAGATCTCTGTAGTCTTCTATATGCAACAGTCTTCAGTATTCAGGAACAGGAGCCGCCGGCGAGTACAGGTTCTTGTAAGCAGTCTGAAATAGAACTCACAATAACTATGTATGGGATGGCTTCTGGAATAAAAGAGAGGCTAGGAGAGATTTAGGAACATAGGCGCTCATGGAGCGAGTACCGGTTCCTATCTGTGAATCTGTAATAATAATCCATAAGATATAGGTATGCGATATCTTCTGAGGAAGAAGAGAGTATGAGAAAGGAATTAGGAACATAGGACCTCGTGGAGCGAGTACCGATTCCTATCTGCAATCTGCAATGGTAACTCATGATCTCCATACCTGCGATAGCATCTGAGACTGAAGGGAGCCTTAGCGATTAGGAACAGTGGCCCTTGTGGAGCGAGTACCGGTTCCTGTCTGAAATAGGACTCACTGTGATCACGTCTGTGATCGCCTCCAGGAAATAGGAGTCTTCTGAGTCTTCGGGAACGTAGGCCCTCGAGGAGCGAGTACCGGATCCCGTACAACAATCTGAAATCAAGAAACAGAGAGCGGAGCCCCCGAGGAGCGGGTACTCCTAGTAAGTTTGAAAAGGCCGAGCAGTGGAGAGAATTCCCCTTACTGACTTGGAGCGTAGTTGCAAGTAGCGTGGACTGCCAAAGCAAGTCCCGTTGGAGTTCCTTGCTAACTCGTTTGTAGTTAGCAAACAAAGACCTTTTAAATTGAAAACGGATTACGTCAGTACGGGGGGACACCCCCGAGGTTCGCACCTTTGCTGGTAAAAAGTCTGGAGCGCGCGCGCGGGCACGCTCTTACGTCCTCAGGAACATGGCGGATCCGTAGCGTCAAGCCAGCCCGGGGATACCGGGACCAAGAGGCAGAGAGAAGCCGCGGCTGAATCTGTCCGTCTGAGCCGAAGGAAGTCACCAAAAAGGTAGAGAGGGTGGAGAGAGGGCGAGAATAGGCACGAACGCAACAATGGGTAGCTTGGGATCTTTTTGCTCTGTCTGTTCCTACCTAAGAGCCTAAATTTAGCCTCCAGAATCTCCCTACTGCACCTTCCTATGTCATTGGTACCCACATATACAATGACAGTTGGGTCCTCCCCAGCACTCTCTAAAATATTTCTATGGCACATGAGGTCTATTACCTTCACACCAGGCAGGCAAATTATCAAGTGATCCTCACACCTAGAAGCCACCCAGCTATCTACATTTCTAATGATTGAATCAGCTACTATAATGGCCATCCTAACCTTTCCTTCCTGGGCACACAGTCCTGGAGACACATCCTCGGTGTGAAAGAATAAGGCATCACCTGGAGGGCAGGTCCTAGCTACAGGATCACTTCCTGCTACACCAAAGTGATGGGCTACTGTCAGGAGCCCTTGCTCTTCCAAAGCAGCACAAGTGCTACTTGACTGAAGTTGGGACCGCTCTACTATGTTCCTGAAAATCTCCTCTATATACATTTCTGCCACTCTGGCCTTCAGAGATTGGACTTGTTCTCTGAGAGCTAGAAGCTTGAATGTGGTATTCCCCCACGCAGAGATCCGTGTGGGAGAATTTACGGATCCGAGTCACAACGGAGGTTGTAAGGGGCCGGGGTTAATGGGAATGGAGTCTGGGGGACGGGATGTGAGGGTCGAGGGTTATTGGGATGAAATGGGGAGGGAAGGGGTGGGGAGGGTTCAGTGGGGTGGGAGAATACAGGCTTACTTAAGTCTTTCAATCCTATGTATTCCCTGCATTCACGCAAGATGGTTTGGGTATGTCTTCACCGCATGGCAGGTGATGGTGCAAGCGGATGCCTTTGCTGGGAGGGCTTCCGTCTGGTTTATAAAGCTAGTTAAAATGAGTCACCTTTTCTTTAGGATGAATGCCTAGTACACAGACTCGCATAGTGTCCTGGAATGTCTGTGGCATTCACACCCCAATTAAGCGGTCTAAGATTTTACAAGCTTTAAAGCGAAAAGGGACAGATATTGGGTTCTTACAGGAGACACACCTTATGGATGCCGAACACGCTAAATTATGTAAGGGTTGGGTGGGAAGTGTCCATTTTGCCTCTGCCACAACTCTCTCGGCTGGGGTGGCGATTTTGGTTAATAAAAATTTACCGTATCAGGTCCGAAAGGAGATTAAAGACCCTGAGGGCCGGTTTCTTATACTGATTGGAGAGTTAAACCATCAACCCTTGATTTTATGTAATCTGTATGCACCCAATACTTTTAGCCAAAATTTTTTTCAGATTCTGTACCAATACCTTCTTCCATATATGACGGATACTATCATTGTGGGAGGGGATTTTAATACGATCCGAGATCCACAGCTTGACGCCTCAAAGAATCGACGTAGAGAACATGGCATGGGTAAGGGACCAGCTCACTTAGAGAATGCTTTGCACTTAGTAGACGCGTGGCGTACCCTCCATCAAGGGGAAAAAACATTTACCCATCTATCTAGGGCACATGCAACCTACTCTCGTATAGATTTTTTCCTGGCCAGTGCGCATGCATTCCTCAAGATTCAAGAGGCGGGCATTGATGATATCTTGATTTAGGACCATGCCCCAGTCTGGTTGGATTTCCAATCTGTGTCTCCTTCCCATGGGGCTTGGATTTGGAGATATCCTTACTATTTGGCTGAGGATAGACACTTAAATAAGTATCTAGCAGAGCGATGGTCTGATTATGCTTTTCTGAATCAGACCCATTCTGAGCAGCTGGTGTTGTACTGGTATACTGCTAAGGCAGTCATTCGGGAGGATATTATTTCATATATTGCTCACCGATGGAAGACTTTGAATCAACGGGTTTTACAGTTCTGATCAGTTACGTAGGACTAGAGTTCGTCTGATTCAGTCCAATACGAAGCAGAATAGGGATGATTATTTATCTATACAAAGTACCCTAAACACAGTATTGCACCAGAGGGCCAAGAAAAGTATATTATATTACCAACACCAGCTTTATCAACATAGTAATAAGGCAGGTAAATTAATGACTCATTTGATTAGGTCTTCCAGAGCGCCTAGGTTTATCACGGGGCTAAAGAATGACAATGGGCAGGTGGAGACTAATCCGCGATCCATATTGCGCCTGTTTAGAAATTATTATCAGCGTTTGTACCAGGCCGAGAATTGGTCGGAGGAGGCGTGCTTGCAGTTTTGTGCATCCCTCCCGATTCTTACCCTCACTGAGGAACAAAAACAGGCCTTAAACATGCCTATTTCCGAGACGGAAATCCGCATGGCTATTCATAGGTCCAAAAGACTGAAAACCCCGGGACCAGATGGTCTCTCTGCAGAATTTTACAAGAGTCTGATTGATAAAGTGGCGGGGCCCTTGACGTCATTATTTTCCACTCTAATTCGGCAGGGGAGCTTTCCCTCTCAGATGAACGAAGCCCATATTACTCTTCTTCCTAAAGCGGGGAAAGACCCATTATTACCTGAATCGTACCGCCCCATCTCTTTATTGAATTTTGATCAAAAACTATTGGCCAAAATATTGGCAGATTGCTTAGCCGTTATTTTGCCCTCCCTAGTGGGACCACATCAAGTGGGCTTTGTTCGGAGGAGATATGCCCTTTCAAATATTAGGCGGATCTTAGTGGCAATGGAAATGTGTCGGCATACGGATACTCCCTACTTGGTTATTAGTTTTGACGCCGAAAAGGCATTTGATAGAGTGGAATGGAGTTACCTGTTTCATATCTTATGGCATATGGGTTTTGAGGGTTTGTTTTATGAGGCTGTACAGTTACTTTATAGTGGCCCACAGGCAACCATCTTGGCTAATAGAGATAAGTCGGAGGTGTTCCCTATTATGAGAGTCAGGGATGTCCATTGTCTCCGCTCCTCTTTCTTTTGCAATTAGAGCCTTTGTTGTTAGCATTACAAAGGGTCCCTACTATTAGGGGGGTGCGGTTTGATAGGGAGATATTTAAATGCGCCGCCTTTGCCGATGACCTTTTGGTTTTCTTGACTGACCCTGTAACTTCGCTAAACTCATTGCTTAGCATGCTTGGTTACTTTGGAGCTTTTTCAGGGTTTCGGTTAAATGAACATAAATCTTCCGCATTGGCTTTTCCGGATGCCCTGCGGGAGTGCTGGCGTGGCCTTTTTCCGTTACAGTGGGCCACGGATTATTTTCGATATCTGGGGGTTCATGTGCCTGTGGATCCCTCCCTGGTCTATCAAGTTAACCATAGATTTCTGGTTTTACACTGGTTGGCTTGGGTGGGGTGGATAATTAACCAGCCCAAGATGTTTGTACCAAGTTTATTTTTGAAAAACCAATAAAAATTATTTTAAATAAAAAAAATACTGCTTACATATTTAAAAAAAAAAAAAGTTTTTATTATGAGTTTTGGCCTCTATGGCCAACTTCAATTCAAATTCTCTCTTCGCCTGTCTTATCAATATTTTACACTTAACCTGACAATGCTTATGTTTTATCCTATTTTCTTCAGATGGATCCTTCTTCCAATTTTTGAAGGATTTTTTCTGACTAAAATAGCCTCTTTCACCTCACCTTTTAACCATGAAGGTAATCGTTTTGTCTTCCTTCCACCTTTCTTAATGTGTGGAATACATCTGAACTGCACCTCTAGGATTGTATTTTTAAACAATGTCCATGCCTGTTGAACACTTTTAACCTTTGCAGCTGCACCTTTCAGTTTTTTTCTATTTTCCTCATTTTATCAAAGTTTCCCTTTTGAAAGTTTAGTGTTTGAGCTGCAGATTTACTTATTGTCCCCCTTCCAGTTATTAATTTAAATTTGATCATGTTATGATCACTGTTGCCAAGTGGCCCCACCACCATTATCTCTCTCACCAAATCCTGTATTCCACTAATAATTAAATCTAAAATAGCTCCCTCTCTTGTTGGTTCCTGAACCAATTGCTCCATGAAGCAGTCATTTATTACATCCAGGAACTTTATGTCTCTAGCAAGTCCTGATGTTACATTTACCCAGTCAATATTGGGGTAATTGAAATCTCCCATTATTATTGCACTGCCAAATTGGTTAGCTTCCCTAATTTCTCTAAGCATTTCATCATCTGTCTGAACATTTTGTCCAGGTAGACGGTAGTATACTCCTGTCATTATACTCTTACCTAACACACATGGGATTTCTATCCATATAGGGGCGGATTTTCAGAGCCCTGCTCGCGTAAATCCGCCCAAAACCGGGCGGATTTACGCGAGCAGGGCCCTGCGCGCCGGGAAGCCTATTTTACATAGGCCTCCCGGCGCGCGCAGAGCCCCGGGACTCGCGTACGTCCCGGGGTTCTCGGAGGGGGGCGTGTCGGGGGCGGGCCCGGTCGTCGCGGCGTTTCGGGGGCGTGTCGGCAGCGTTTTGGGGGCGGGTACGGGGGCGTGGCTATGGCCCGGGGGCGTGGCCGCGCCCTCCGTACCCGCCCCCAGGTCGCGGCCCGGCGCGCAGGAGTCCCGCTCGCGCGCGGGGATTTACGCCTCCCAGAGGGAGGCGTAAATCCCCCGACAAAGGTAGGATGGGGGTTTAGACAGGGCCGGGAGGGTGGGTTAGGTAGGGGAAGGGAGGGGAAGGTGAGGGGAGGGCAAAGGAAAGTTCCCTTCTAGGCCGCTCCGATTTCGGAGCGGCCTAGGAGGGAACGGGGGTAGGCTGCGCGGCTCGGCGCGCGCAGGCTATACGAAATCGATAGCCTTGCGCGCGCCGATCCAGGATTTTAGCCGATACGCGCGACTACGCGCGTATCTACTAAAATCCAGCGTACTTTTGTTTGCGCCTGGAGCGCAAACAAAAGTAGGCTGTTCGCGCTCGTCTGAAAATCTACCCCATAGATTCTACTGAGCATTTAGTCTCTTGTATGAACTTTATCCTGTTGGACTCTATATCCTCCCGGACATAAAGTGCCACACCCCCATCAAGTTGATCCTCCCTATCATTGCAATATAATTTGTACCCTGATATAGCACTGTCCCATTGGTTATCCTCCTTCCACCAAGTCTCTGTAATGCCAATTATGTCAATCTCATCATTTGCTGCTATACACTCTAACTCTCCCATCTTATTTCTTAGACTTCTGGCATTGGCATTCAGACATTTCAAAGTGTGTTTTTTGTTTGTATTAACAACCTGCTTTTCAGTTGTTATGGATAATTCAGAAATCATTAGCTTCGGTGATTTTTTACATATAGGCACATGGTCTATGTTTGCTTTTAATGGAACCTCTCTGTTGGGATGCCCTAACTCTCCTGTTTCATTAGTATTCTTCAAGGCTACATTTCTCCGAACCATGCACTGCTGAGTGACTGTCAGCTTTCCCCCTTGTTCTAGTTTAAAAGCTGCTCTATCTCCTTTTTGAAAGTTAGTGCCAGCAGCTTGGTTCCACTCTGGTTAAGGTAGAGCCCATCCTTTCGGAAAAGTCTCCCCTTTCCCCAAAAGTTTCCCCAGTTCCTAATAAAGCTGAATCCCTCTTCCCTGCACCATCGTCTCATCCATGCATTGAAACTCTGGAGCTCTGCCTGCCTCTGGGGACCTGCACATGGAAAAGGAAGCATTTCAGAGAATGCCACCCTAAAGGTTCTGGATTTCAGCTTCCTACCTAAAATCCTAAATTTGGCTTCCATAACCTCTCTCCCACATTTTCCTATGTCGTTGGTGCCCACATGTACCACGACAGCCAGCTCCTCCCCAGCACTGTCTATAATCCTATCTAGGTGACGTGTGAGGTCTGCCACCTTCGTACCAGGCAGGCAAGTTACCAGGAGGTCCTCACGTCCACCAGCCACCCCGCTATCTACATTTCTAATAATCGAATCACCAACTATGATGGCCAACCTAACCCTGGGAAGTAGCCCTGGGAGACTTGTCCTCAGTGCGAGAGGACAATATATCACTTGGAGAGCAGGTCCTTGCTACAGGATCACTTCCTGCTACACCAGGGTGATGTTCTCCTACTGGGAGACCTTTCTGATCCAAGGCAGCACTGGGGCTGCCAGACTGGATTTGGGACTTGGCTACTATGTCCCTGAAGGTCTCATCAATGTACCTCTCTGCTGCTGGACTTCTGTCTGCATCTTAGTTTTATTAAGGTGCAAAAATATTAAAAGCTGATTATGGAGTAGGTATATTTCTCAATTTAAGATATTTTAAATTATTTGGTGTCTTTTAAAGTCTAAGAGGTAAATTTTAAAAGCTGGGCAAGCCAAAATCGGGAGATGTACGTGCATGTAGGACATATGCACGTCCACCTAATTTTATAAAGTGGGGTGATTTGTACACATGTGCAGATGCATGCACATCTCACATCAGAAAAAAAAAAAATATATATATATAATAGAAAAACAAGCATCCCTGAGTTGTTTAATTGGTCTGGGCTAACTGGGGAGATTACAGGTAGATGTGGAAGACCCAGGTCTAGACTGGGGGAACTTGTGGATGAGCTGGTGAAACTAGTCATGATATGGATGTGCGCCTGTTATAAAATTCCTCTGGAACTTTCCCAGCCCGCTCCTACCCTGCCCCTCCCTGCCTAGGCCATGCCCCCCAGCCTGCCCTTTTTTCAGGGCCCGGCACTTCTGCGCATATCTGTCATTTAAGCATGTTGCCAGGCCCTTTAGAAAATGCATGCAGCGAGCGCAAGGCCCAGGCACGTGCATAACTACCGGTATTTGCGCATGCGGGCCTTTGAAAATTTACTTTAAAATTTTTAGTGACTTGTGTAAACAGGGAATTAAGGGGATTTTCAATTTTTCTAGTGTGGCTTGGGAGGCTTTTTTTTCTTTTGAGCAATTAAAGTCTATTTATAAAATTCCAACCAACATTTTTACGCATATCTACATGCCAGACATTATATCTTAAGCAAAAATATCCAGCTTTGTTTCATGAGGGGCTCTTTGGTTAATTTAATAAGAGGGAAAGGTTAAGGTAACAATAAGATTGCTCATTGGAATAAATTCCACCTAGAAAAATCTTCTCATATTTTTGTCTAAATTGGCATCAAAATTGAATATAGAAATGGGGACACGTTTCTGAGATAGACTTTTCATTCTTGTTTAAAGAACTTCAGCTGGTCTCACTTGATTCTCGAATATAGAAGATGCAATTTAAGATCTTACACAGATGCTACTATGATTCAGCTAAAGTCTTCTAAATAGGTATTATTGAATCTAGTACCTGTACAAAATGTAAAATTTGTGTTGGGGTGTTGATACATAATTAAACTTTGACTTTTTGCATGATGTATTTTTAGCCATTGAGCATTTTACTTCATAGAAATCTCTTTCTATGGGAAATTCTACTTTTAAGTTCTAACTTGTGGTTAACAAAATTTATATAAGGGCTTTCAAAAATTTGCTAAGGTTGCTTTCTTTCTGGGTAAAATATTGAAACATAGAAACATAGAAATTAGGGATGTGATTCAGCCAAACTTTTTGGTTTGGCCTTCGTTATCAGCCTGCCGCGGGAAATTTCATTTCCTGTGGTTCGGGCCGATTTTTTTTTTGGCTGTCCCAATTCGAAAAAAAAGAAAAACACCCCAACCCTTCAGATTAAATTAATTACAATCCCCCACCCTCCCGACCCCACCAAAACTTGCCTAAAGTCCCTCGTGGTCCAGTATCAGTCTTATTGGTTAAAGGTAGTAACCACCGCATCAGCAAGTTATCCCCCATACTTGTTTCCGCAGATTGTAAAAGTCGGGGCCCTCAGTTGTGAAGAATCCAATTCTCCTTTTCCCCCTGCCATTGAAGCAGAGAGCAATGATGTTGTATCAATAGTATCAAGGCTTATTGGTTAAGTGTAATAACCTCTGCACCATCAAGTTTCTCCATGTACTCTTTTCTTCATTTCCATCCTTTAGATTTAGGGTTCCACAGTATTTATCCCATGCCCTTTTGAATTATTTCATTGTATTGGATTTCACCACCTTCTCCGGAAGGGCAACCTAGTCCTGCTGGGAACTGATCTTCTCACCTGAATTCTGCTTCTGCAAAATGGCGGCGCAAAATGGCGCCAGCCGTAGACAACACGATTCGACTGCAGGAGGTCGTTCCGGACCCCCGCTGGACTTTTGGCAAGTCTTGTGGGGGTCAGGAGGCCCCCCCAAGCTGGCCAAAAGTCCCTGGGGGTCCAGCGGGGGTCCAGGAATGACTTCCTGCATGCGAATCGTTTTTTCCGTACGGAAAAACCAAAGGTAGCGCCGGCGCCATTTCTACAAGCACCGGAGGTCCGAGAGTAAAAGATCACACGGGACCCTTCCTCTGGACCCCAGGTAATTTAAGGCATTTGGGGGGGTTCGGGAGGGTGGGGGATTTATTTTAAAGGGTCGGGGTGGGTTTTAGGGTTGTTTTAGTGTGCCGGTTTTCCCGCCCTCCCCCCCACTGGACCCCAGGTAATTTAAGGCATTTTGGGGGGGGGGTTCGGGAGGGTGGGGGGTTTATTTTAAAGGGTCGGGGGGGGTTTTAGGGATGTTTTTGGTGTGCCGGTTTTCGATTTACACGATTTTCACGATTTTCACGATATTTAAAAAACCCAAACGGCGACGATCCGATTCCCTCCCCCTCCCAGCCGAAATCGATCGTTAAGACGATCGATCACACGATTCACATCTCTAAAAACTACAGGGTCAGAAACAGGTGGTGGTGATGCATCATCTTTAAATTTCATTTTTTCCCGGATGGAACGGCCTGCCCCTCCAGAGATTTTAGATTGGAACAGGTCCCTTTTTAACTTTAATGGGGGACTAGCACTGCCTTTTGAAGTGCCTCCTCTGCCAGTCCCAATCACTCGACCATGTCTAGCTTTCCCTGACATTATGGATTTAATGTTACTGCCTACTAGGGATTTCAATTAAAAGAATTATTTCCAAAAGAGGCCCACTGGGGATTTGGCTTCAGAGAACACCGCTGTCCCAATATATGTGAGTCTGCAAAAGTGCCCACAGGCCCACAAGGCAGTGCCTGCATGTACACTTGCACTGGGACCACTGTATGTGCACACACCAAGCTTGTTAGTACAAAGAGGCCCACTGGGGATTTGGCTTCAGAGAGCATCCCTGTCCCAATATATGTGAGTCTGCAAAAATACCCATAGACCGCTATATGTGCTTGTGCACGCACCAAGCTTGTAACTACAAAAGAGGCCCTCTGAGGATTTGGCTTCAGACAGCACCCCTGTCCCAATATATGTGAGTCTGCAAAACTGCCTACAGACCGCTGTATGTGCTTGTGCACGCACCAAGCTTCGTAACTACAAAGAGGCCCACTGAGGATTTGGCTTCAGACAGCACCCCTGTCCCAATATATGTGAGTCTGCAAAACTACCCACAGACCACTGTATATGTTTGTGCATGCACCAAGCTTGTAACTACAAAAGAGGCCCACTGGGGATTTGGCTTCAGAGAGCATCCCTGTCCCAATATATGTGAGTCTGCAAAAATACCCACAGACCGCTGTATGTGCTTGTGCACGCACCAAGCTTGTAACTACAAAAGAGGTCCACTGGGGATTTGACTTCAGAGAGCACCACGGTCCTAATATATGTGAGTCTGCAAAACTGCCCAGTGCACTGATGTCTTGGCTTAAAAGAGCACAAAGAGACAGCCTGAGTTCAATTAAAAAAAAACCTGCAGTTAAATAAAAAGCATGGCTTGCTTGGCACAGTAGCAAAAAAGAATAAATATCTTTTTCAATGGAAAATTCTATCAAACTAGCTTAAAATTGAATATATCTCCCACCCACAACAGCCAAATCCTGCTTGCAACCTACCCCAGGGGGTAAAATATAAAAATAACCAGCAACATGCCACTGCTAGCAGCTTGTCTCAGTGGGACAGGCATAGAGACTGTCTGAGATCAATAAAAAAAAAAGTGTGGTCAAATAAAGCATGGTTAGCTATGGCACTGCAGCAAAATTGAAGAAATAAATATCTTTTTCAATGGAAAATTCTATCAAAGTAGCTAGCAATTGAATACAGATTTCAGACACTCAGACTAGCTCTGAGTGCAGCCACCTCCCCGGACCACCTCCCCGGAACACACCTGCAAAGAAAGAGCATGGCATACCGCGTACTTAAGATATAAATAGTGCTGCATCATCAGAAATAGTGTCACAGAGCATTGAGTGAGAGCAGCAATTGGCTGCATTAGAAAAATGATTAGCTCTGATAGGTTGCATTCTGGTCTCCTTGCCAACCTGTCTGACCCACTCTATGACAGGGATGTGAGGTCACTTATGACTCACAGGAAAGGGCTGGTTTTTGCTATCTCCTATTTCAAACGGCAGCTAAGAAATCACTGCGAGCCAAAAGAATGAAACTAATATGATATGTTGTATTCGTGGGGGATCACGATGCATTTCGTGACCCCACGAATACAACAAATAGGGACTTATTCATTGCGGATTGCCCATGCATTGAAAAGGAGTGCACATCCCTAGTGTGTGCGCCAGGTAGCACACGTACATGTATGCCTGCGCACGACCTTTTAAAATCTACCTCTTTGTCTTTACTTAAATCCCTAATAAATATCATTGCTAGAGCCTAAATTTTACCTTACCATATTTATATCATTTTAAGGAATTAGTGATAAATTAACAAAATGTGATTCATTCAGTACAACAATTGTAGAGTTTATGTCCCAAGGCCTATCATGTGGAGAATCAAAGGTTGTTCCTTTTACCTTCAGCTGTCTACAGATAAAATTGAGCTCATTTATCTAAGAGAGAAATTGTCTAGGTTTCAATTAAACTCTTCTTCCTTGAACCATTCAGAATCTCAAACCCATTTCTCACAGAGGTTGCAGAAACCCAGGAGAAAATGGATTACAGTGGGCTCTGGTAGAACAAACAGGCATCCACCTTCCCCAACTTTACAGTATCCTGTGCATCAAGCACCACTCACACACAGATGTCAGACATCCAAAAGTAAAAAACCCAAGAACAAATGGATAACAATGGGCTCTGGCAGAATAAGACCTGTGATGAAAAGACACCCACTCTCCCCAAGGTTACCCATACATAATACCTTTTCTGTATTGGAGGATGAAGAAAGCTCAGAAATAGATATTGAAATGATTTCTAAATGTGAAGTCACCCAATGCACCCAGAAGCCTGGCCTGTAACAGAATCAATGTCATAAAAGAAACTTTCTTCTGCTGGGAGACTTGATCATCAGAGGAACCAATTTGGGAGCACTTTTTAATGGTGACACAAGACATACATACATTTCAGGATACATTTCAGGATCCTCAGCTAGTAGAAATACAAACCAGATAATCCAAGTCTATGAAGAAGAAAGTAAAAACTTTGATATCAGTGTTATCATCCATCTGGGGACCAATGATCTCACTAGAAATGGTATCCATGAAGTACAAAAAGATTTCCAAAATCTAGGCAAGATGATAAGATACACTGCAAAGACTATTGCCTTTTCAGAAGTATTACCTGTTCATGGAAAGGGAAATGAGAAACTATGCCATATAAATAATTTTAATTCCTAAGAACATAAGAACATAAGAAATTGCCATGCTGGGTCAGACCAAGGGTCCATCAAGCCCAGCATCCTGTTTCCAACAGAGGCCAAACCAGGCCACAAGGACCTGGCAATTACCCAAACACTAAGAAGATCCCATGCTACTCATGCAATTAATAGCAGTGGTTATTCTCTAAGTAAACTTGATTAATTCCTGGTTCAAAACTTGCTGTATAGAAAATGGTTTTGGATACATTGGAGGCTGGGGTTCTGTATGGAGCAGTAAAAGGCTATATGGTAAGGATGGCCTACATTTTTCTGTAGCAGGAAGGAGGCTGCTGAGTGACAAATTCAGATCACATATTAACAGACATTTAAAACTAAAAAATGGGGTGGCAGGAGGATGGCCAATTAAATTGACATGTCACCCCCCTAGCAATACAGGACATGGGACGAGAAAATAAAATCAATCCCCTCAAAAAAGCAGAAAAGATGCCTAGGAACTGCAACAAATCAAAAAAGAATAATTAGAAGGCTATGACTACAAATGCTCATAGTTTGGGCAATGAAATACCAGACCTCAAAGCTCTAATGATAGAGGTGGACCTGGACATTGTTGCTGTTATGGAGACATGGTTCATGGATTCTCAGAATTGGGATATAGCAAAGTGGGCTATAACCTTTTAAGGAAAGACAGAGAAGACAGAAAAGGGGCCGGAGTAGCTCTTTATGTCAAAAACAATATCCAAACAACATCATATATTAGCTACATATAGCTGATACCGTGTAGTCTTAATTAGGAAAGCAGAGAAACCTCATACAAAATGGCGGGCTTTGTCAGTGATAGCCCAAGAATGCCACATATGTAATTGTGCAGTCACAAATAGATTGCCAACTGTCACTATCATATAATCATCTGTTTCTCCACTACAGAATTCAGAAGCAATTTTTTTAGAATTTTATATTTTAAATTTTAGTCATTTCACCAACTTAGAGGCAATATAAATGCACTTATCGTAGCAGAACTTGTGCAGCGAATACATCAGCCTGGCCCGACACGGCTCGTGTTTCTGTCGGCTTCATCAGGGACTGTAGTGTGCCAAATCTATAATTGAAAGCAACATCCTTCAGGTTGTATAAGCAAAAGATCCCTTAATGTACTGCTGCCACGTTAAATACATACGATTCCAAAGTCTGCCCAGAGGTCTGATCTGCTACTCAGTCGCAGCTTTAAGCGAACAACTGGATCCGCCATTTTTTGAACCCTTTAAACCTACTTTAGACTTAGAAAGGAACCAATCAGCAAATGAAGTTAGGTAGACAGGAAGCCAATAAAAAGCTAGATCAGTGAAGACCATTCAACAGAATCATTAAGATCTTGCGGAGACTGCGAGGTTAGTGTAAAAATCCACCACTGTTCCCGATAATTCAAAAAGTAGTTGAGATCACCTCCACATGGACTTTGTGAAACTTTTTCAAGTATTGTCAATTTCAATTGTTCAAAAGTATGACCAGCCTCACAACAGTGACTTACCATCGGAGCCTCCATGTTAGCTGTATTTAGGCGGCTTCTATGCTCACGGAGTCGTGTTTTAATTTTTCTGCTGGTACGGCCCACATAAATCAGTGGGCACGGGCACTGAATTAAATAAACCACATAGGAAGAATCACATGTTGTCACATATTTTTTCTTGTATTTATAACCCGTGTCTGGGTGTAGCCAAAAATTACCTTCCAGGGTAGTTACACACATATCACAATTACCACATTGACTGTAGGAGCCTTGCATCGGTATTAAAACCTGTTGACACAGGGAGGCTTGCACCACTTGGTCACGAAGGTTTTTGCTATGCTGATACGCAAATAGAGGAGGTTCAGAAAAAATTGGGTGAAGTTGTAACACATGCCAGTGTCTCTTAATACTTTCCATGATGAGGTATGATTTATCTGTATGCGCCAGTACATAAATGTCTGAGGTTGTGGGCTGTTTAACCTTATACTGTAATAAGGCTGAACGAGGAGAATACCATGCTCTCTTATAGCCTTTATAAACTGCTGAATAGGGATAGCACCGGGAAAAAAATCTGGAGGCTAATAAGCCCGCTTGTACTTTAAATTCTTTATCAGAAGAGCAAAGCCGTCTGATCCTAAAAAACTGGCTAACCGGGAGGCCATTTTTAAATGCCCGTGGATGAAAGCTATGGTACATTAACAGATTATTCCTCTCAATGTCCTTCCGGTAAACTGTGGTGTGAAGCTTGGAATCTTGAATGAAAATTAATATATCCAAAAAAGCTATTTTCTCACAACTGTATTGAACCATGAATTGTAAATCCGCATTGATGGTGTTAATCCATCTTGAAAAATCAAGCAAAGAAGATTCGTCCTCTGTCGAAAAAATAGTAAGTCATCAATATACCTTATCCAGAATGAGATGTTACTGAACCACGTAGACTCATATATGTTTGATCTCTCAAATCTGTCCATAACTAGATTGGCTATGGATGGGGCTGCAGACGAGCCCATTGAAATGCCATGAACTTGCAGGTAGAATGTATCAGAAAATAGAAAATAATTTTTTTCAAGCACTAATTTGGCAATGTTAAATACAAAACTGAAAGGAATACATCCTCCTTCCATTGTATCTTTCAAACATTCTCCTATGGTGAGGAGGGCAGTAACATGCGATACATTAGTGTAAAGAGATACCACATCCATGGTCACTAATAAGGTAGATGCTATCTGCGTGGATTGCTCCTCAAGTTTATTTAAAACATGAGTGGTATCTTGTACAAATGAGTGCATGCGTTGTACATGAGGCTTCAAAAAAGTATCCCAAAAAAATGGCCAGAGGTTCCAATATAGATCCATTGCTTGCCACAATTGGTCGTAAAGGGGGATTATTTAATGACTTGTGGACCTTTGGAACTCCATACATTACAGGGATGCATGGACAATTCACATGCAAAAAATTGCATTCTTTCCGTGTCAAAAACGGGGACACCTTTTCTTGTAAAAGTTCATCAATAAGAGTAGATAATTCAGGTGTGGGATCCTCTGGTAATTTTTTATAATATTTTTGATCTGATAGGTGGCTCAGTAATGATTGAACATATTGATCACGATCCTGCACTACCACACTGCCCTCTTTATCCGCTGGTTTAATGATGATCTGTGAATTCTGAGACAAGGAACGTAGAGCTTGGCGAGACTGAGCAGAAAAATTAATATAGGGATGTGTGTTCACTTCTTCAAAGGTTGCTACATCTTTGAGGACCTGATGAAGTTCATACCAGGACACTGAGGGAGATCAGAGATGTGCTGGTGGATCCGCTGTGTTACCTGTTCAATAGATCCCTGGAAACAGGAGAGGTGCCGAGTGATTGGAGAAGAGCGGTGGTGGTTCCACTTCACACGAGTGGGAGCAGAGAGCAGGCTGGAAACTACAGGCTGGTTAGCCTCATTTCAGTGGTGGGAAAATTAATAGAGACTCTGCTGAAGGAAAGGTTAGTGAACTATCTACAGTCAGGAGGATTGCTGGACCCGAGGCAGCATGGATTCAACAGGGGAAGGTCCTGTCAGACAAATCTGATTTACTTTTTTGATTGGGTGACTAAAGAATTAGATCAAGGAAGAGCGCTCGATGTGATATACTTGGATTTCAGCAAAGCTTTTGATAAGGTCTTGCATAGGAGGCTTGTGAAAAAAATGAGAAGCTTGGGAGTGAGTGCCAAGGTGGTGGTGTGGATTACAAACTGGTTGATGGGTAGAAGACTGCATGTGATGGCAAATGGAACCTACTCTGAAGAAAGATCGGTGTTAATTGGAGTGTCACAAAGATCAGTGTTGTGACCAGTCCTGTTCAATATCTTTGTGAGTGACATTGCAGAAGGGATAGAAGATAAAGTTTGTCTTTTTGTGGATGATCTGAAAGATCTGTAACAGAGTGGACATGCCAAAAGGAGTAGAGAGAATGAGAAGTGATTTAACGAAGCTTGAATGGTGGTCAAAGATATGGCAGCTGGGATTTAATGCCAAGAAATGCAAAGTCATGCATCTGGGGTGTGGTAACCCGAAAGAGCTGTATGTCTTTGAGGGTGCAGGGCTATTCTGCACAGAGCAAGAGAGGGACCTTGAGGTGATAGTGTCTAGCGATCTGAAGATGGTGAAGCAATGTGACAAGATGATAGCTAAAGCCAGAAGAATGCTAGACTGAATAGAGAGAGGAATGTCCAGTAAGAAAAAGGAAGTGATAATTCCCTTGTACAGGTCCTTGCTGAAGCATCACCTGGAGTATTGTGTTCAGTTCAAGAGACCGTATCTCAAAAAGGACAGAGACAGGATGGAGGTGGTCCAGAGAAGGGCAACAAAAATGGTGGGGGGTCTCCATCAAATGACTTATGAAAAGAGGTTGAATGACCTAAATATGTATACCTTGAAGGAGAGGAAGTGCAGGGGAGATATGATACAGACCTTCAGATACCTGAAAGGTTTTAATGATATATTCGACAAACCTTTTCCATTGGAAAGAAATCAGTAGAACTAGAGGTCACATAACAAAACTCCAGGGAGGACGACTCAGAACCAACATCAGGAAATATTTCTTCACAGAGAGGGTGGTGGATGCCTGGAATGCCCTTCCAGAGGAGGTGGTGAAGACAAAAATGGTGAAAGATTTAAAAGGGACATGGGATAAACACTGTGGATCCGTAAAGGCTAGAGGATGGAAATGAGGAAAAGAAGCATGCAGCCCAGCATTGCTGGTGTGGTGGTTACTACCCTTAACCAGCAAGCCTTCATATTGTTGATACAACTCATTATTGCTCTCTGCTTTAATGGCAGGGGAAAAGGAGAATTAATTTCACAGAGCAACCAACAAGGACATGAATTTTACGGTCTGAGAAAACAAATAAACATGGGAATGACTTGCTGATAAGGCTGTTACTACCCTTAACCAAAAAGCCTGAACTAGACGATAGTGTTCCTTATGATCGCAGTTATAAACATTTTTTTTGTTGTATGACATTTTACAATGCGAACACAGCACTTTTAATAACCGTAGTTAAAAATGTTTTCATATGTTAGTTTGCAATGTAATTACAACATTTCCTATGTATAATTATGTGATCACGGTCTTGTGCACTGGGCACTTCGCAAAATTTATAAAACATTTTATATTATGTCCCACTGTTTTGTAGCCTTCTTTCTCATCTGTGTTATAGATTAATTTAACCTCTTGTTTGTATGATAGTTCCGCTCAGGTCCACTCTCCTCTAAGATGGCAGCTTCGGTCTGATTGGCTATCTACTACATCCTTCTAGGTCTGCTGATTGGTTACCCTTTTGGTGCCTTTTTTCGGCATCTTTAAATGTTTAAGGATTGGGGTGATATGTTTGCACTCCTCCTATATTGGTGTTCTGTACATGGAAAGGTATTTGATTTGTACATTATGCCCATCTTTTGTTTGATCCTTATTCTATAATAGTTTTTATCTTTTCATTTCAGCATTTGGAATTTATGCCGACGCAGCCTTTGGGAGAAACACGGGATCCATGTCAGGGGACATTTGTAAAGATTGTTGATTGAGTGTGTTTAGACAAGAGGAGTTGTCTTTGGAATAAATTACTGTAAACCACCAAAACTTTGTAAGGACTTTCATTTGCTCCACATTCTACTGGTATTTTGATTGTTTATTGAGTGTGGGATTCTTCCTTACTCATTTTCCTTTTGGAATTTATAATCATAGTTCATATAATGCATCTTTGGTACTATAGTCTGCATTTGCAGATGAAACCCAAAGCAATCACAATTTTTAGCAAACTTAAGACTTGGTTTACTTATATTTATGGACCTTTGGTTTTAGTTTTTATTTTATTTTCACTGAGAATTTATCAGCATTTATTGTAATGAGTAAAAATGGGAGAAAATCAGTGAAAAAAATGTTCTTTTTTTCACATTGATTTTTTTTTGTTATAACAAATATTTATAAATTCCCGGGGAAAATAAAATAAAAATTGAAAAAGAAAGTCCCTACTCATTACTATTATCTTGATCTGGTCCTGGAGACAGGGGCTCAGGGAGAGATGGCCTAATGCAGGACTCACTTTCAAAGACAGAGCAGATCAACTATCCATAAACTATTACATTATATAAAATATATACACATACAGTAAGTAGCATCTTTCTATTACTTATGTAACCCCTCCTTAAAGTACAAGTCAAGTATGGAGACAGACATGAAGGTATTTGTAAGTTCTTTGGGGCAGGGACCTTGGCTAGCTTTTACTTCTCCTCCCATCTCAAAGTGTAGATCCTTCAGACAGGAGGTGGAAAGGAGTTCTCTCCAAGTCATGATTTTGGATGAATTGAACTGCAAATCCCACTGTTCCTCTCACCTTGTGGGACACGTCTACTTTCACGACAATCCAGATTTATTCTGAAACATATTCTTAGCTCTGAATACAGTTTTGAAAAGTGTGAACTCTGGTTGTTCAGCCAAGGGCTAAAAGAAATATTTCAGTTTCCACTTCAGTTGAATCAGGGGCCATGCAAGGTCCTTTAATAAAAAAAAGAAAAAGAAGGGATAAAGTCTAAATCCAACACAAAGAAACCTGACTATACAATGATGTGACTTTGAAATCTCTCCAAAAGACTTACGCATTGAAAGTGCTCTATTAGTACTGCTACAAACTGTAAATCCTACATTGTGACTTCTGGAAGTATTTCCTGTAAATACCAATTGCATCTAGATGGCAAGAAAATCATCTATGAGATCCTTTTGGACAAATTCAACATGTTCTCATCTATCATTACACTGAATGCTGGTCCCTCTTGTGTCTGAAAAGAATGAGCTGGAAGAATCAGATAACACATGTAAACTATTTGCAATGTTATACATACCATGTTATTTTCAGTAGCGCAGAAGGAATAGTAGCTAGTGAAAAGAAAGGAAACAGGATGGATTGCTTAGGAATGTCATCTTGGCTGAAAGTGGTTTTAACTCTAACCTGAATTATCCCCATATTACCTCCACTTCTTTTCAGTCAATAGACTCATCAGATTGAATTCCAGAAAAAGCTGAAACTTCCTATGTTTTTTTTTTCCTTTCCTGCATTCCTAACTGTGAGCACAACTTTCATAGAGAATCAGTTTAATTTTCTTTGCTTTTCATTCACACAAAGGGATTGAATTAGTTCAAGTTGGTGCGATTGCTCACAAAGTTTCAATCATCAAGGCTTAAGTCCTAGCTACTGTTCATGTGTGCATCTTTAATACGCATTCATAATTTAATCACCTTTATAAAAATACAAAAAAATCTAGTATGCTTGAATAGATAAGAGCTGGGTATATTGGCTCTGAGCTTTTCAAGGGCCCCATTAGTAAATTTAAATATCAATAGAGAAAAGTTTGCAGATGAGTCTGGGTTTTTTTAGGGATGGAGTAGGGAAATGGGACTTAGAGGAGAAATACATTTTTTTAAATAGCTAGGAAGCTGCTGCTGCTTGTGTCCACCACCTGTGAGGTCCTGATAGGAAGTTTTTACCTCCCACCAGCACTTTTGGGATACTCTAGTCAGTCTTCCCATCTCCATGGCCCACCATTCCTGCTGGTGGCCATCTTGTTTCCTGTCCAGACACCCATAATTTCAAGGCTTCTAGTTAGCAAGTTGTCAGAGCTTGGATCTCATTCTCTGGCCTTCTCCCAAGTTCATCTTGGGAGAAGGCCAGATGCCTTGATTCTTCGCATCTGCTGATTTGTCCCATCAACTCTTCCTATTTCCAGTGTTCACTTGTGTTTCTAACTGCCTTCCTGCTTAGTCTTAGTTCTGGGCCTACTACTTAACCCTGCTGGCCACCAGCACCTGAGAACTCAATCCAAGAGGAAAGTGGCCATCGCAAGGAGAAGATGCCCTGCTGCTGCTTCCTGTCAGTCTTGCCGTGTGAGTATACCAGCCACTCTTGGCCTCAGGGTCACACTTCCAGCTGACTATGCCATCACACCATTAAAGCATATTCTTTCTAGTTAAGAAAACAATTCAACACTCATGAGTTAATTTCAGGAAGATTCTGCACAATACAGAGGATCCACGTATGCCACTGAGTCAATACAAAGCAGTTAAGCATTACTAGTTAGGCTACCCTGACATAAAAAAAACTAGGGGTGTGCGGGAATAAATATTTTGTTTCAATTTTCTTTTGTTTTTGGGGGATTCTTTCCCCACAAATTTCATTTTGTTTAATGTATATTTCATTTATTTAGTTTATAAAAATGAAATAAACATTAAAAAAAACCCCCCAAAAATAAAAAAAAAAGAAGAATGGGAGGCCTCTAATCCTTACCACCCATCCCTCCCTCCTGAAAAAATGCCGGTGCCAGGATCTTCCCAGCCCCCACTTACCCTGTCATTGCATCATGGGACTGCACTATGCTTCAGAACACATGACTTTGAGAGCCAATGGAACATAAGGAAGGATTGGACTAATGATAAAGCTGAGAAGACAAAAATATTTGAAATGTGCCTGGAGGTTTGAGAGGAAGCTGGGGAGATGGAGCAGAAAAGCAGATGTGCTACCTGTGGCTCTGCCCAAAAAGATTTACAAACAGAGTATACCAGTTAAGTTGGGCAATAGGAGATAATCAAATGGGTCAGGAAGAGAACAGCTGTAACTCACTAAATGTCACTAGTTTCACTGTTTTGCTTAGCCTTTCCCAATTTCACTGACAGCTGCTGTCAGGCCCCTGAATCTATGACCAGAGTGCTGTTTGCTGCAACCAGCCAACGTAGTCAAGGATAAAGGCCTCATGAAGCAGAGTTCAGCACACTATCTGCTGGCTCTTTGGAGGATTAGTACCCTTCTCATTGCAGAAGAGGGTTTTTGTTTTTTGTTTTTTTTGTTATTGGACTCTTGTACAAATTTGAATTTGTGGATTTTACTGCAGTGACATTCAATACCAACTAGAAAAGACACTACACAGTAAAATAGTTATTCACCTGCATTTAGCAGTGTATTACAGTTTTAAACCCAAGTTCTGTGTTTCCTGCATTAATCCTTGAATCCTCGGTCCCAAGGGCAGAAGCAGCATCCTTTTACACATCCCAGTTGTATGCTTTTGCTATTGTCTCTTACCCTCAGAGGGTTTGAGTGCCCCTCACATGGCTGCGATCCCTGGGGGTTAAGGAACAACATGTATCACAGCAATTGCTTATAGAGGGTCTCTGTATTTTGTTAATGCATGTATCTTACTGGGCCCATTGATTAGAGTAGTAATATATGTTCAAGGGCTATAATGAACTCACTAATAATTTAAAGAAATACTAGGCTTTAGTTCCAGTAAATACAACATTACATATTATTCATAATTTATTACTCTTTTAGTAAAAAGTGCCCAGGATTGCTTGGGTAGGGTGTGTGTGTATGCACCCGTACCTATATGTAGGGAGGCCTGTGCCTGAGTGTGTGTCTGCTTGCATGTGTGTGTCGTCGGCCTGTGCCTGTTTTTATCTGTCTGTATGCATGTGACAGGGCTTTGCACATATCTACAGGGCTCTGGTTTAGGTCTGTTGAGTGTTACTAATAACTCTATGGCTACTGTTGGAGACAGGATGCTGGGCTAGATGGACCATTGGTCAACTCAGCTTGACCAGTCTTATGAAAGTATATTTTCATTTTTCTTTCCCCTCCATTAATTCCTTTGGAGATGTGCCATGTATTTCAAAGCATATTTAAATGAAGCTGAGCATGGATTGAAGCATGGGAAAGCATTTTTAGCTTCGTGCCATAAGTACATGTTGATATCATGCGGCGAGCCTGCTCCGTGCACTTCCTCTGCCCTAGTGCACATATTGCTGATTTCAGCAGAGCAAGTTTGCATGTCTGAAAGGGGATAATGAGGCTCATGCATGTAATGAGCCTGATAATGTATTACATATTGGAAGGCTGGACCATAATCCCAAAATAAAGGGGGTTTATTAGAGTTTTTCATAATGCATATGTTCTCTCAGCAGCCTTTTTCAAACATAGCCTACCAGTGTTTTTATTCATTTGATGCAGTGAATAATATTTGGCCATACATTTTTCTATGTTCTGATTGTGGGTGAATGAAAGCCATTATTAATAGTAGTGGTAATAACAGTACTAATAGTATTGGAGGACAGCCAATCTAAAACACAAAGTCAAGCCTTTGTATTTGTTGGACCAAGTTGTGGTAGGATGTTCTGATATAACTTTGTGAATTTCAAGCTGTAAAAAGGCAGAATAAATGTCATTAATGTCCATTATTATTATGAGTTCCTTCAGATGACTTTGCCTCTCTATAGGATCTATTTCCTAAACTGTTCGAGTGATACCTTAGGATTCAATGTGTGTTCAAACAGCATTAAAAGTACTAATGTGGCTTAGTAAATTCAATTTTAGCACTAACATGCCCTAAATGTTATCTCCTTTGCTAAGATACAAATAAGCTCATTATTGTGCAAAATCAGTTTCATGAGCTCATTGGCATGTTAATGGAGCTTTCAGAAACCATGCTAATCCTGCCCCTGAGTGAAAGTTAACTTTTGCCCAAGAGCTGTAATTAATTTTCTTGCGCCAAGCATTGCATGCTAATGTGTGTGCCAGGGCTCAGCCCTGGCCAGCCTGGGCCATAATTGTAAAAGGAGCAGCTAACCGTGAGTTAGTCAGCATCCTCCATCAAAAGTACCCCCTCCCCATCAGATATCCCACCACCCTTGGTAAAAATGTTCCTTCAGCAGCAAAGTTAAACCACTGCACAATAAGCCCCCCATAGCCTCATACCTATGGGCAAACTAGGCTCCCTACTCAAACATCTAAATTGTCCCCCACACAAACTTTCTCACATACGCATTCACACTAACACACTTGCATATTAACTCTCAGTCTTTCTCACATATGCATGCTCATTCTCACCAACACACACACACACACACACACACACACTCACTCTCACTCCTTTCATTCACTCCCCAGACTCTCACGTGCCCTCACTCCTCCTACCATCCCCAAACTCCCTTTAGGCCAAGGAGACTGTGACCCTTATGGGGCAGGAGCAATCTCCATTCTCTCCTACCCCTCTACTGCCATAATTCAAAAAAATGGCACCGACTGATCTGAGGCTTCCCTATGCTGTTTTGAATTACGGCACCAGGGGCAGGAGCAACTGGGGATCTCTGCTGTCCCGTTATGGACCCAGAGGCTCCTTAGGGGTAAAGAGGTTTTCTGGCATCGTGGGAGGGAACAAGGGGGAGTATTAACAGGATGTTAGTTTTATAATGGGAACTAGCTGTAAGTGAGCAGAAGTGACAGCTGGGAGGGACGCCACTTTACAAGTAGGAAACTACTAACTTGATTCCGGAGGTTTGAATTGAGCCAGTAGTACATTAAGGTCCCAAGGTACTCAGGCTTTACTAACTGGAGGCTTGAAATGCCACAGTCGTTTCATAAACTTGAATACAAAAAGGTGGACAGTTTGGAACTCCTTCCGCCTGCTCGTGATGTGCCACAATAGTGCTGAGGTGAACTTTTACAGATGCAGTACTAAGTCCTAAAGATGAAATTTAGAACAAATACTGGACTAGATCCAACAGAAAAAAAGGGTCCAGATAGCAGGATTTACATCAGTGTGAGTCCCTCTTCAACTTGACGTTGTAGGATCTTCTGATTGGCGGTTTCCTGGCCAAAATCAGAACATCTTCCACTTTCTTCAGATGGAACAAAGCAGAGACTACTTTGCACTCACCATTCATACCATGAGGGCCAGAAAGGATAGATTTGGATGGCAGAGCCTATTGTTCTCCTGCATGATAAAGAGTTAGAAATGTTACCAGTGGGATTAGAGACTGAACTGTAGGGATGTGCATTCGGATTGACCGCATATGGAAAACGCAACTCAAATTTTTTTTTTAACTTAAAAAAAAGATGGGGCGTATACGAGCAGATTTCCGACATAAATGAACATAGATATGTCGGATACGGCGAATCGCCATGCGCGCGCTTTCTCGCCGCCATTACCTGCGACTCGAGCTCGGAGCCCCGGATTACCTGAAAATGGCGGCGCCCCTGCGGTAACCATGCCAACCTGTCTGACCCTGTCCTGTGAGTCTCAGTGACTCACAGGAAAGGGTGGGACAGGTCGGCATGGATACCGGAACGCAGCGAATCTGCGTTCACCTTTTCAGAGAAGCACTGAATGCAGCGAATCGCGCTGTCATTCCGTGCTTCTCTGAGGATTTCCTGACGAGCCAGCAGCACTATAAAAGCAGCAGCAGCACGAGGACTGACGGACATTTTCAGCGATTCAGTGGGGAGGTGGGATTGGGATCGTGCTGGGTGGGCTTAGGCAGGCTGAGGCAGAGAAGATAGCAGAACCCGATTTGATAGACAACACAGAACAGAACCAGATTTGATAGACAACACAGAACAGATTCTTTGTTAGGGAAAAAAAAAAAAGAACATTCTTATTGAGTGAGTCTGTACATTTTATCCTGGGCAGTGCCAGGCAGGGCTGGCAGTACTCTGCCTCATATTTGCTATTTTTAAACAGACTTAAAAGCATTCTCCTTGAGTGGTTCAGTGCTGGCTGGGCAGCAGTTCCAGGGCTGGGAGTACTCTGCCTCATATCTACTTTAGTTCTATGTGCACTGCAGTGCACACAGACAGACACATTCCGTGCATTGCCAGGCAGACAGTGAGGCAGTGGGCATTGTAAACAGAGTGAACATTGCCCTTCAGCGAGTCTGTTACATTTGCTATTTTTAAACAGACTTAAAAGCATTCTCCTTGAGTGGTTCAGTGCTGGGTGGGCACTGGGCAGCATTTCCAGGGCTGGGAGTACTCTGCCTCATATCTACTTTAGTTCTATGTGCACTGCAGTGCACACAGACAGACACATTCCGTGCATTGCCAGGCAGACAGTGAGGCAGTGGGCATTGTAAACAGAGTGAACATTGCCCTTCAGCGAGTCTGTTACATTTGCTATTTTTAAACAGACTTAAAAGCATTCTCCTTGAGTGGTTCAGTGCTGGGTGGGCACTGGGCAGCAGTTCCAGGGCTGGGAATACCCTGCCTCATATATACTTTAGTTCTATGTGCACTGCAGTGCACACAGACAGACACATTCCGTGCATTGCCAGGCAGACAGTGAGGCAGTGGGCATTGTAAACAGAGTGAACATTGCCCTTCAGCGAGTCTGTTACATTTGCTATTTTTAAACAGACTTAAAAGCATTCTCCTTGAGTGGTTCAGTGCTGGGTGGGCACTGGGCAGCAGTTCCAGGGCTGGGAGTACCCTGCCTCATATCTACTTTAGTTCTATGTGCACTGCAGTGCACACAGACAGACACATTCCGTGCATTGCCAGGCAGACAGTGAGGCAGTGGGCATTGTAAACAGAGTGAACATTGCCCTTCAGCGAGTCTGTTACATTTGCTATTTTTAAACAGACTTAAAAGCATTCTCCTTGAGTGGTTCAGTGCTGGGTGGGCAGCAGTTCCAGGGCTGGGAGTACCCTGCCTCATATCTACTGAAAAGGAAGCTTGTTCTCTGTGCACTCACTGCACACACACAGACACATTCCGTGCATTGCCAGGCAGGCAGTGAGGCAGTGGGCATTGTAAACAGAGTGAACACATTCTCCTTCAGTGGTTCAGTGCTGGGTGGGCAGCAGTTCCAGTGCTGGGAGTACCCTGCCTCATATCTACTTTAGTTCTATGTGCACTGCAGTGCACACAGACAGACACATTCCGTGCATTGCCAGGCAGGCAGTGAGGCAGTGGGCATTGTAAACAGAGTGAACATTGCCCTTCAGCGAGTCTGTTACATTTGCTATTTTTAAACAGACTTAAAAGCATTCTCCTTGAGTGGTTCAGTGCTGGGTGGGCACTGGGCAGCAGTTCCAGGGCTGGGAGTACCCTGCCTCATATCTACTGAAAAGGAAGCTTGTTCTCTGTGCACTCACTGCACACACACAGACACATTCCGTGCATTGCCAGGCAGGCAGTGAGGCAGTGGGCATTGTAAACAGAGTGAACACATTCTCCTTCAGTGGTTCAGTGCTGGGTGGGCAGCAGTTCCAGTGCTGGGAGTACCCTGCCTCATATCTACTTTAGTTCTATGTGCACTGCAGTGCACACAGACAGACACATTCCGTGCATTGCCAGGCAGGCAGTGAGGCAGTGGGCATTGTAAACAGAGTGAACATTGCCCTTCAGCGAGTCTGTTACATTTGCTATTTTTAAACAGACTTAAAAGCATTCTCCTTGAGTGGTTCAGTGCTGGGTGGGCACTGGGCAGCAGTTCCAGGGCTGGGAGTACCCTGCCTCATATCTACTGAAAAGGAAGCTTGTTCTCTGTGCACTCACTGCACACACACAGACACATTCCGTGCATTGCCAGGCAGGCAGTGAGGCAGTGGGCATTGTAAACAGAGTGAACACATTCTCCTTCAGTGGTTCAGTGCTGGGTGGGCAGCAGTTCCAGTGCTGGGAGTACCCTGCCTCATATCTACTTTAGTTCTATGTGCACTGCAGTGCACACAGACAGACACATTCCGTGCATTGCCAGGCAGGCAGTGAGGCAGTGGGCATTGTAAACAGAGTGAACATTGCCCTTCAGCGAGTCTGTTACATTTGCTATTTTTAAACAGACTTAAAAGCATTCTCCTTGAGTGGTTCAGTGCTGGGTGGGCACTGGGCAGCAGTTCCAGGGCTGGGAGTACCCTGCCTCATATCTACTGAAAAGGAAGCTTGTTCTCTGTGCACTCACTGCACACACACAGACACATTCCGTGCATTGCCAGGCAGGCAGTGAGGCAGTGGGCATTGTAAACAGAGTGAACACATTCTCCTTCAGTGGTTCAGTGCTGGGTGGGCAGCAGTTCCAGTGCTGGGAGTACCCTGCCTCATATCTACTTTAGTTCTATGTGCACTGCAGTGCACACAGACAGACACATTCCGTGCATTGCCAGGCAGGCAGTGAGGCAGTGGGCATTGTAAACAGAGTGAACATTGCCCTTCAGCGAGTCTGTTACATTTGCTATTTTTAAACAGACTTAAAAGCATTCTCCTTGAGTGGTTCAGTGCTGGGTGGGCACTGGGCAGCAGTTCCAGGGCTGGGAGTACCCTGCCTCATATCTACTGAAAAGGTAGCTTGTTCTCTGTGCACTCACTGCACACACACAGACACATTCCGTGCATTGCCAGGCAGGCAGTGAGGCAGTGGGCATTGTAAACAGAGTGAACACATTCTCCTTCAGTGGTTCAGTGCTGGGTGGGCAGCAGTTCCAGTGCTGGGAGTACCCTGCCTCATATCTACTTTAGTTCTATGTGCACTGCAGTGCACACAGACAGACACATTCCGTGCATTGCCAGGCAGGCAGTGAGGCAGTGGGCATTGTAAACAGAGTGAACATTGCCCTTCAGCGAGTCTGTTACATTTGCTATTTTTAAACAGACTTAAAAGCATTCTCCTTGAGTGGTTCAGTGCTGGGTGGGCAGCAGTTCCAGGGCTGGGAGTACCCTGCCTCATATCTACTGAAAAGGAAGCTTGTTCTCTGTGCACTCACTGCACACACACAGACACATTCCGTGCATTGCCAGGCAGGCAGTGAGGCAGTGGGCATTGTAAACAGAGTGAACACATTCTCCTTCAGTGGTTCAGTGCTGGGTGGGCAGCAGTTCCAGTGCTGGGAGTACCCTGCCTCATATCTACTTTAGTTCTATGTGCACTGCAGTGCACACAGACAGACACATTCCGTGCATTGCCAGGCAGGCAGTGAGGCAGTGGGCATTGTAAACAGAGTGAACATTGCCCTTCAGCGAGTCTGTTACATTTGCTATTTTAAACAGACTTAAAAGCATTCTCCTTGAGTGGTTCAGTGCTGGGTGGGCACTGGGCAGCAGTTCCAGGGCTGGGAGTACCCTGCCTCATATCTACTTTAGTTCTATGTGCACTGCAGTGCACACAGACAGACACATTCCGTGCATTGCCAGGCAGACAGTGAGGCAGTGGGCATTGTAAACAGAGTGAACATTGCCCTTCAGCGAGTCTGTTACATTTGCTATTTTTAAAACAGACTTAACCGCATTGTCCTTGAGTGGTTCAGTGCTGGGTGGGCAGCAGTTCCAGGGCTGGGAGTACCCTGCCTCATATCTACTGAAAAGGAAGCTTGTTCTCTGTGCACTCACTGCACACACACAGACAGACACATTCCGTGCATTGCCAGGCAGGCAGTGGGCATAAACAGAGTGAAGATTGGCCTTCAGCGAGTCTGTTCAATCTGCTATTTTTAAACAGACTTAAACGCATTGTCCTTGACTTGGTCCGTTCATTTTGTTATTTTAAACAGACTGAGCATTCTTCTTGAGTGGGTCTGTTAATTTAGTTATTTTAAACTGACCGAACATTATTATTGTGGGACAGTGGGCAGTGTTACCACTAGTACTCATTGACATTAAAATCCATAATGTCAGGGAAAGGGAGATGCAAGCGACTTAGTGGGAATGGCAGCGGAGGCACCGCAAAAGGACACCAGCGCAACACCACCAGTACAGGTAAAAAGGCAACTGTCGCAATCAAACGTCTTTGTAGGGGATGGCAGTTCCATGGCAAAAAAAAAGAAATCAGACCATGAAACTTTGCAATCGCCAGCACCTGTTTCTGGCACTGTAGTTTTGGAGGAGAGTGAAGAGGAGGCAGAGGTCTAGCCAGACAAAAGTTACACACCCAAGAGCATCCAGGGGACAGAAGTGTCCTGCAAAACTTTGCGGTGACAAGGTAGCGCTGGCACTGTTAGCTTCTGATTCAGAAGAAGAATCTTCTTGGATGGGATTCTCATCAGAAACGGAAGATGTTATACCTGAGCAATCTTCGGTAGAATTGTCAGTTAGTCCTGTTTAGCCTCCACCTCCAGAAATCTGCGGCAGGGGAGACATTCCACTGATATCGAGGAGGAGGAAGAGCTGTCAGAAGGGAGACAGAGGGTGACTGTTGCCCCCGCTGGCATTGCTTCGCCGGGTGCAGTGGGTGCACCACCCACACCCAGTAGTACCTCAACTCCAGTGCCACCATCCACCCCCAGGGCGGGAAAGAGAGGAGGATCACAAAAGAAATCTGCGATCTGGGCACATTTTAAAGTGACAGAAGACCCGCGTTATGCTCGGTGTAATTACTGTGGCCAGGGATATTAGCAGAGGCAAGCAACTGGGACATCTGTCAAATTTTGGCATGGAGTATCATGTTAAGAGGCAACACCCAACAAGATTACTGCCATCTGGGGATGGTAGCATTTCCGTCAGGGGACCCCTTCCCCTTCCAACCAGGGTGCAGTGGTAGGAAAGCAGCAGAGTCAGCCCACGCCCTCATACCCTTCTAGCAGTCAGGCGGCAGGCCAGAAACCCACTGACATGTGGGAGAAGCGACAATGCACCATGGAGGAAATGGGGTGGAGTGCGGTAACGCTATCCCGGGGTAGGAGGCAGGCAGCCGCAAAAGTAGTAACCAGGAGCATTGGGGAAATGATTGCCCTTGATGACCAGCCCTGCAGTTAGTTGAGAATGTGGGTTTCAAACGTTTCTTGAAGGTCGTACTTCCAAATTACAAAGTCCCCTCCAGAACCACATTTAGTAGAAAGGTCATCCCCAGCCTGTACAAGCACTGTGTCAGTCGCGTGCAAGCACTGCTAGGTTAAGGCAGACGGAAGAGTGCATTTCACCTGCGATATCTGGACCGCCATGAATGCTGCACACTCTTACCTCTCTCTGACAGCACACTGGTGGGACATGGCAGAGGCAGGGGCAGCCAGCAGCTCTATTACTGAACAAGCATCAGGGTGGAGGTGGGCTTTACTGAACACCCACCTGACGGACCATGCCCATACCGCTGGCAATATTCTAGCATGCATCAGAAAGATGCTGGCGAGCTGGAAAGTACACCAGCGAGACAGTAAAACGCGGGCAGGCTTTTTTGTCACAGACAACGGTGCAAACATGGTTAAGGCAATAAGCGATGGGCGGTTTTAAGAACATCCGATGTTTTGCACACACTCTGCATCTGGTAGTGAAGTCAGGTTTGGGCTTGGAGTCCAAGGACAAGGAGACTGAATACCTGCGTAGGTTAATACAGAAGTGCAGGAACATAGCAGCACACTTCCACAGAAGTGTCAGGGCGGGGCAGGTTCTCCGAGAAAATCAGACTGCTTTGGATATGCCCCAGAAGCGTCTCATTCAAGACGTTCCCACCCGGTGGAATTCCACCTTTATGATGCTGGAGAGGTTATTGGAGCTGCAGACACCCCTTCATGAACTTTCTGGTACAATAGACATAGGTGTACAGAAATCCCCTAGGGCATCACGATTGGTTAGTCATGAGTCAGCTGGTAAAAATCCTGCAGCCCTTCAAGGACGTCACGGAGGAGCTGAGTTCCAGAAGTTCCACCTTGGCTGACATCATCCCTATAGTGAAATTCCTGGATGACCATTTGGAAGGCATTAAACGGCAGAGGGAATGACTGCTGAGGTGCTGCAGTGTGTGGACGTTTTGCAGCAGCAGGTGAAAGACAGATTAAGGCCTTTAACAGAGGACAGCACATACATGCTCGCCTCTGTCTGTGATCCCCGTGTGAAAGGTAAAATCGCCCTACAGACCAATTGTCTGTCATTTGTGAAGGAGCTGTTGTTAGCACAGGTCCGTGAACAGGAGCACCATAGGCGGAGACAGATTAGGCTTGAAGCACAGGTGCAAACAGCAGGCACGTCACAGAGTTGTGCTGCTGCTAGCCCTGGCAGGAGAAGGACTGTGTCAGTGACAGATACTATTACTAGTGCCTCCACCTCAACGTCAGAACGCCCAAGGCATGTTGGCCATAAAGATACATCAGTAGTGCAACAGGCGAGAGAGAAAGTAACTGGATTGAGTGACTCTCAGCCCTCCCAAGCACAGGAGGAGACAGCAGCAGAGCTGTCAGTGAAACGGTATCTCTCAGAGCCGATAGAGAATACGCAGACAGATCCGCTGGCATATTGGGCACACAAGTCCACTGTCTGGCCACACCTAGCCAAAGTGGCTGAAGGATATCTGTCATGTGCCACCAACAAGTGTGCCCAAGTGAACGTGTTTTTTCAATGACAGGGGATATCATGAGCCCTCACCGCTCAAGGCTTTTCACCGGTCTTGATGGAAATGCTAGTGTTTTTGAAAGTAAACCTGCCAGTGCTTGGCTTTCCCGATTTTCCTTGTGAATGGCAAAATGAATAAAAGCTATTGAAAGGAGCCTTGCAGCAGTTCCAATTGCCTCCTATGCTCAAGATAATGTAAGCAGTAAGCACTGCAGCACATGTTCTTGACATGAATCGCTGTGTCTGACCGGCATCTACTGTGCAGCCCTAGTGTTCCCACAAGTGTTTTAACTCCGTTGCTGTTCCTGCCTGTACCTCCAGGCCTTGTGTCCCTAGCCGGGATTGACCTCTGTCCACCAATGATGTGCCTGTTCCTCCAGGCCTTGTGTTCCCACAAGTGTTTTAACTCCGTTGCTGTTCCTGCCTGTACTTGAGTGGGTCCGTTAATTTTGTTATTTTAAACAGACTGAGCATTGACCTTCAGAGTGGGTCTGTTGATATTGCTATTTTAAACAGACTGAGCATTGACCTTCAGAGTGGATCCGTTAATTTTCTTATTTAAAACAGACTGAGCTTTCTTCTTCAAGGCCGAAGTGGAGAAGGGTTCCATGTGAACAGCAGTTCAACATGGGTCAGCCGGTCCTAACAGATAGGCGAGCGCCGTTCGGAAGGGACGGGCGATGGCCTCCGTCGTCCTCGGCCGATCGAAAGGGAGTCGGGTTCAGATCCACGAACCCGGAGTGGTGGAGAATCGGCGCTGGGCTCTTCCCTCTTCACTCGCCGTTACTGAGGGAATCCTGGTCAGTTTCTTTTCCTATGCGACTTGTGTCCCTAGCTGGGATTGACCTCTGTCCTCCAATGATGTGCCTGTTCCTCCAGGCCTTGTGTTCCCACAAGTGTTTTAACTCCGTTGCTGTTCCTGCCTGTACCTCCAGCCATTGTGTTTCTACTGGTGTTTTAACTCCATTGCTGTGCCTGCCTGTCCCTCCAGGCCTTGTGTCCCTAGCCGGGATTGACCTCTGTCCACCAATGATGTGCCTGTTCCTCCAGGCCTTGTGTTCCCACAAGTGTTTTAACTCCGTTGCTGTTCCTGCCTGTACTTGAGTGGGTCCGTTAATTTTGTTCTTTTTTTTTTTTGTAACTTATTTTTATTGAGTTTTGAACATAGAAATCCAAAATGTAAAATGTACAAGCAACCCACAATAACAGGTCTGTTACAATAACGACAGACAACGCAATGACACTTGTAGCAATGACATAGGATTCTGTAAACCACATGTAGTCAAGAAGCGCCAGCATATCAATAAAGCAAAAGGTTCTAGGTGTGCGGGTTCCAATCTCAAATACTAAATCAACCGATATCATAAAAGAACAAGGCAGACATAATGGGAAGAATCAGTAGCACACACTTTTGGCATTCAAGATAAACAGTTATAAACAGATTAACAGTTCCAACTAATCCCCAATCCCCCCTCCCCTTCCCCCTTCCCATCCCCCCCTCCACCCCTGGAACTTGTGTGAGGGATAAGCCATAGTACTGGACTAACACAGCAAATACCTGGATGAGGTACGAAAATGCCCATGGGTGTGAGTCTAGCTATGAGTGCGAATTACTCCACTGAATGATTCCAAGTGCCACAAAGACCGTTCCCCATCCAGTACCTAATCAGGGTATTATGTTAGGCTTAAGATATAGCTCCAACGGCTTCCAAATATTACCCATAATTTTCTGTCTGTGTTCAGTAGCTGTTTGGGCACAGGTATACTCCAGAGTGAATAGCTTGATCAACAACCTGAACCATAAGTCATGTTGAGGAGGATCTGCGGAAATCCAACAAGCTAAAATGGCCTTTTTCCCAGTCAGGCTTACTCTACGTAAAAATTGCAGCTCATACTTTCCTAGTCCCACAGTGGAAGTCTGCATCAGCTAAAGAGCCAGAGAATAGGGTCTGCAGGGAGATCCATGGAGAGCAAGAACTGCAGGTACCAATAAGTTCCGTCCAAAACAAAGAAATAGCATTACACGACCAAAATTGATGGGTAAAGGTGCCCGTCATTACATTACACTTGGGGCAACTTGGCAGAGGGACGTAATGTGGGCCAAGAAAGCCCTGTCAGACGCCATATAATACCGTCTCAAAAATTTAAATTGGATCTCCCGATACAGCACATTCGCTGACCATTCCGGGATCTTCTCAAAGCATGATAAAAACTCCTGACTGGTAAGAGTGAATTCAGGCCACTGCACCATTGTTGCCAGATTTTGGTGACTACATCACTCTGAAGATGTAACAGTAGGGCCTGATTGAAAGTCGCAATCGTGAACTTTTGCGGTTTGTGAATAGAGACTACTTGTGAACCACCCAGAAATGAGGCGTAATCAGCGAGGTCATTTTATGCGTATTACAAAAATCACGCAATTGCCTATAGGCAAAATGGTCTGAAGGCGCCAGGTCGAATAATTGTTGCAAGTCCGAGAAGGGATGAAACTGATCCCCCTCAGAAGAAAAACACTGATACAACCAGGTTAATCCCTTTTCCCTCCATCTGTGAAAGACGGAAGTAGACATCGCTGGAGGAAAAAGTGGGTTACCACAGATCGTTAGGAAAGGTGTAAGTGACGGGGAAAATTTCGCCTGAACGCATAGATACGCCCAGGCCTTCCGACTTGCCCAAATCAGCGGTTTGCGTTAGTAACCCCGCAGGCATTTGGGCTCTAGAGAGTTGGAGTAGGGGGTTTAAGGACTGCTGTTGCCACCAAGAACAAAGGAGTGCAAGGGGAGTGTATTGTGACGTATTACCCAGAATATCTTTCACATATCTGAGAAGGCACGCTAGATTATATCTACGTAAATTGGGACATCCATACCTCCTTTTTTGGGGGGCTGAAATAGAATCGTTAAGGATAAACGAGCTTTACGTCCATTCCAAATGAATTTCCGAAATAGAGCATTTACCCCCCTACAATCCCTCCCCGTCAGCCAGATCGGGGTCATTTGTAGGACGTAAAGCCATCTGGGGAGAATCATCATTTTGAGTAATTGTATTCTTCCAGAGATAGACAAGGGTAAACCTTGCCATTTCCTCAATAAAAACGATGTAGCCTCTAAAAGTGGTTCCACATTCAATCTATGGAATCCCGCACATCGGACGGTATCTGAATACCAAGATATTTCATATGTGTAGTTACCCATTTAAGAGGAAAAAGGGCCTCGCCACATAGGCTTCACTCTACCCCCAACATCCAGAGCTTCCGATTTATCCTTGTTAATACGGAGGCCAGCAATTTTGTTCTTTTAAACAGACTGAGCATTGACCTTCAGAGTGGGTCCGTTAATTTTTCTTATTTTAAACAGACTGAGCATATTCCTTGAGTGGGTCCGTTAATTTTGTTCTTTTAAACAGACTGAGCATTCTTCTTCAAGGCCGAAGTGGAGAAGGGTTCCATGTGAACAGCAGTTCAACATGGGTCAGCCGGTCCTAACAGATAGGCGAGCGCCGTTCGGAAGGGACGGGCGATGGCCTCCGTCGTCCTCGGCCGATCGAAAGGGAGTCGGGTTCAGATCCCCGAACCCGGAGTGGCGGAGATTCGGCGCTGGGCTCTTCCCTCTTCACTCGCCGTTACTGAGGGAATCCTGGTTAGTTTCTTTTCCTACGCTGCTTGTGTCCCTAGCTGGGATTGACATCTGTCCTCAAATGATGTGCCTGTTCATCCAGACCTTGTGTTCCCACGCGTATTCTTATTTCTGAGAGATTTTCCGATTCCTTTGTCATCAGCTAAAGTGCATAAGATGCGTTGATGAATAGTTTTGAAGATGACACATATGGCTTTATAGATGATACGGAAGTGGACGGGTAGCCAATGTAACTCTTTCAGAATGGGAGATATGTGGTCTCTCTTTCTTGCGCCTGTTAGTAATCGGGCTGCTGAATTTTGAACCATCTGTAGTGGTTTGGAATAGGATGAGGGCAGACCTAGCAATAGGGAACTGCAGTAGTCTAATTTCGCAAAATGACTGCTTGGATGATCGTTCTGAAGTCTTGAGCATGGAAAAGAGGTCTTATCCTCTTCCAAACCTGGAGTTTATAGAAGCAGTCCTTTGGTTGTTTTGTTGATATGTGCCTTGAAGTTTAGCCGTTGTCTATTATCACTCCTAAGTCTGTAACTTGTTGTGGTAGGTAGGTTGTTGGGAAGAGTAGTGTTGAGATATTGTTTTCAGGAGAGATGAGTAGGATTTCTGTCTTGGATGAGTTTAAGATGAGGTGTAGGTTGTTTACTACTTGTTGATTTTCTGGTGGCATGTTTCCCAGTAGTCAAGAGTTTTAGAGTATGTGTCTTTGATATGGATGATGATTTCAATATCATCTGCGTAAAGGAAGTACTTTAGATTGAGGTCGGTAAGAAGTTGGCAGAGAGGAAGAAGATAGATATTAATAGGGTCGGAGATAATCAAGAACCTTGAGGGACTCCTATGACAGAGTCAAATCTTGAGGATTCCTTGTTTTGGAGTTTAACTTTGTAACCTCTGTTATCGAGAACGTTTTGAACCAGGATCGGACGGTGCCGCTGATTCCTATGGACGAAAGCTGGTTTAGGAGGATGGCGTGGTTGACCGTGTCGAACGCTGCGGAAAGGTCTAACAAGATCAATAGGAAAGAGTTTTCCTTTGTCGAGGCCCATTAAGATATAATATTATATCTTACAGTTGTGGTTTGGATCATATTCTTTAGGTCAAGACGGTTGTCTATAATTACTCCCAGGTCTCTCACATGGTGTGGGTGAGAAGGTGTTTGTGATGGATCTGAGATGGGAGGTTTTCTTGCTTGTAGGAAATGAAGAGGAGTTTAGTTTTAGAGGCATTGAGGACCAGGTTTAGACTGTTGAGGAGATTAGTGTTGGCTTCGGCTTGTAAGCTGTGGTTCCAAAGTGCGATGGCTTTCTTAATAGATTCTGTTATGGGAATAAGAATCTGAACATCGTCTGCATAGATGTAGTGAATGAGGTTAAGACTACTTAACAGTTGGCAAAGGGGAAGGAGGAAACGGCGGGGGTAACGGCAAAGCTGCTGCCAGGGGGGGCTATAACACGCGCCGCCGGAGCGGCGGGCCACCTGCCCCCCCTGGGCCTTCCCAGCCGACACGGAGCCGGTTGCGGCGCTCCGCCGCGGAGGAAATGCGCCCTGCGGCCGTCCGGGAGGCGTTCCCCGCCCCCCCGCGCAGGGGGGGGGGGTGCGCCGAAAGCCCCCCCGGTCCCACCGAACCCGCCGCCGGGTTGAATCCTCCAGGCGGACTGCACGCACCCCCACCCGTTTACCTCTTAACGGTTTCCCGCCCTTTTGAACTCGCTCTTGAAAGTTGTTTTCAACTTTCCCTTACGTACTTATTGATTTTACTGCTTTACTTAATTTTTTTTATTCCTGGACGGGGCCGGGGCCGTCCGGGAGGCGTTCCCCGCCCCCCCGCGAAAGGGGTGGGGGATGCGCCGAAACCACCCCCGGTCCCACCGAACCCGCCGGGTTCAATCCTCCAGGTGGACTGCACGCACCTCACCCGTTTAACTCTTAACGGTTTCCCGCCCTTTTGAACTCGCTCTTGAAAGTTGTTTTCAACTTTCCCTTACGTACTTATTGATTTTACTGCTTTACTTAATTTTTTTATTCCTGGACGGGGCCGGGGCCGTCCGGGAGGCGTTTCCCCGCCCCCCCGCGAAAGGGGTGGGGGATGCGCCGAAACCACCCCCGGTCCCACCGAACCCGCCGGGTTCAATCCTCCAGGTGGACTGCACGCACCTCACCCGTTTAACTCTTAACGGTTTCCCGCCCTTTTGAACTCGCTCTTGAAAGTTGTTTTCAACTTTCCCTTACGTACTTATTGATTTTACTGCTTTACTTAATTTTTTTTATTCCTGGACGGGGCCGGGGCCGTCCGGGAGGCGTTCCCCGCCCCCCCCGCGAAAGGGGTGGGGGATGCGCCGAAACCACCCCCCGTCCCACCGAACCCGCCGGGTTCAATCCTCCAGGTGGACTGCACGCACCTCACCCGTTTAACTCTTAACGGTTTCCCGCCCTTTTGAACTCGCTCTTGAAAGTTGTTTTCAACTTTCCCTTACGTACTATTGATTTTACTGCTTTACTTAATTTTTTTATTCCTGGACGGGGCCGGGGCCGTCCGGGAGGCGTTCCCCGCCCCCCCCGCGAAAGGGGTGGGGGATGCGCCGAAACCACCCCCGGTCCCACCGAACCCGCCGGGTTCAATCCTCCAGGTGGACTGCACGCACCTCACCCGTTTAACTCTTAACGGTTTCCCGCCCTTTTGAACTCGCTCTTGAAAGTTGTTTTCAACTTTCCCTTACGTACTTATTGATTTTACTGCTTTACTTAATTTTTTTTATTCCTGGACGGGGCCGGGGCCGTCCGGGACGCGCTCCCCGCCCCCCCCGCGAAAGGGGTGGGGGATGCGCCGAAACCACCCCCGGTCCCACCGAACCCGCCGGGTTCAATCCTCCAGGTGGACTGCACGCACCTCACCCGTTTAACTCTTAACGGTTTCCCGCCCTTTTGAACTCGCTCTTGAAAGTTGTTTTCAGCTTTCCCTTACGTACTTATTGATTTTATATATTTACTTAATTTTTTTATTCCTGGACGGGGCCGGGGCCGCGGACTGCACGCACCTCACCCGTTTAACTCTTAACGGTTTCCCGCCCTTTTGAACTCGCTCTTGAAAGTTGTTTTCAACTTTCCCTTACGTACTTATTGATTTTACTGCTTTACTTAATTTTTTTTATTCCTGGACGGGGCCGGGGCCGTCCGGGAGGCGTTCCCCGCCCCCCCGCGAAAGGGGTGGGGGATGCGCCGAAACCACCCCCCGGTCCCACCGAACCCGCCGGGTTCAATCCTCCAGGTGGACTGCACGCACCTCACCCGTTTAACTCTTAACGGTTTCCCGCCCTTTTGAACTCGCTCTTGAAAGTTGTTTTCAACTTTCCCTTACGTACTTATTGATTTTACTGCTTTACTTAATTTTTTTTATTCCTGGACGGGGCCGGGGCCGTCCGGGAGGCGTTCCCCGCCCCCCCCGCGAAAGGGGTGGGGGATGCGCCGAAACCACCCCCGGTCCCACCGAACCCGCCGGGTTGAATCCTCCAGGCGGACTGCACGCACCCCACCCGTTTACCTCTTAACGGTTTCCCGCCCTTTTGAACTTGCTCTTGAAAGTTGTTTTCAACTTTCCTTTAC